>NW_027170768.1:300000-317500 GCF_036898095.1 Palaemon carinicauda
TATAACTTGATATAATATAAAAGTTCTTGACTGCAGAAAATGCACATTTAAGTAAAACTTTATTCTAACCTTATTTTTTATACATTATAAACTATCAAACACTCACAGGTTAACATATGACATTTCCAATACACAAACAATCTTCATTAGTTATACAGTATACCCTTATAAACACTAAATCACTAACACACGACATTATATAATACATAGAACAATTTGAATAAAGGAGTCTTTCCAGTACTTACTGTTACGGATGGCTAGGTGTCAAGTAGTGATAAGAGAAATGCCGGGGACTCTCCATGTTAAAAAAAAAAAAAAAAAAAAAAAAAAAAAAAAAAAAAAAAAAAGTTCAACCAAATAAACAAAGTAATAACTTCTTTAGTCCATGGAGTAAAAACATATACAAGAAATGGCAGCACAGCATTCCTCGACACACAAATAATCTATATGTATATGTTGTTATGCTGAATTTGTCTAAAGAGAGACTGTGCGATGATAAGATGTGATATATAATGAGGGAGACAAAAACTAAAGGAAAACTTAACCTAATTTATATTTGAATAAGACTTATATGTAGATATAATTTATATATATCTAGGTTTATCTTTAAATAATCAAATCACCACATAAGAAAACTTAATGCACAACTCCTAATCAAATAAATAAGTGACATAAAAACTAATTCCTGGGGGAGCAAATTACGAAATACTTGGAGATAATTGAATTTAACCTTTACCGTTACACAGACTCGGTGAATCTACTCTTGAAATAGAAAAAAAAACAACTTAAAACTATTAAAGTATAGCAGCAAGAATAACAAAATGCAAACAATAACAGTTCAATACAATTACATAAATTTCATGAAAGTACATATTGAACATAAAAAGAGACAAATATCATGGTGCATCTTAACATGTCCCTCCCCTCAAGGGGAGACAACATGTACATCCAAATAACAAACTAATAGATTAGAATTTTTGGATACAGAAGCAAAAGTCAACATTTGGGAAGGATGTCGGCAATGAGGTTCAATCTTGCCTTTGATATGCAATACCCCAATGTTATACTGCTGCAGGACCAAGGCCCATAGATTTAATTTTGAATTTTTATTTTACTTACAAAAGACAATGGATTACGGTCAGAAAAAAAACTATACAAAAGATGGATTATCTATTAATCTTATAAACAAGAGATAATTAGATGATTTATATACGAATCAATATTTTTCAAGAGCATGAAGGAGAGCCCAAGCTTCCTTTTCCACTGTACTCTGGTGTAGTACATTATTGTCACTGGTCTACATCAAAACTGCTCCTTCAGCCACATCACTAGCTTCTCCTTTGATAAACAGCTTGTCCGATTCAGATTCCTTCAAAACGAAGACTTCAAGACAAAACTTTGATAGCTTCAAAGGCACGTTGATGATCTGTCCACTGGCGTCAGTCTTAGGGCTGACGATATTAATCAGAGGTACAGCAACTTCTGAAGAGTTCGGACAGAACCTCGTAATAAGATCTGTACTGCCTTGTTTATAGGAGTAGGCAATATTGTGATGCATGCAACTATCAAGAGAGCGAAGACCCCAGCTGTCCATCTAGAGAGCGAAGACCCCAGCTGTCCATCTAGAGAGCGAAGACCCCAGCTGTCCATCTAGAGAGCGAAGACCCCAGCTGTCCATCTAGAGAGCGAAGACCCCAGCTGTCCATCTAGAGAGCGAAGACCCCAGCTGTCCATCTAGAGAGCGAAGACCCCAGCTGTCCATCTAGAGAGCGAAGACCCCAGCTGTCCATCTAGAGAGCGAAGACCCCAGCTGTCCATCTAGAGAGCGAAGACCCCAGCTGTCCATCTAGAGAGCGAAGACTCCAGCTGTCCAATCATTAGAGTCATAATATCCATCCACTTCAGTAGAGTTCAAAGGCAGTGTCTTTCGAATTCATGACCTTCTGGTTGTCATTTGCAAGTTTACACATTTCTGCCAATTATTTCCGTCAAGGATTAAGGGGGTTTCATGGATTGGGTCCCAAGACTGCAATTTGTCGATTCTTGGGGCAATGAAGACTTCGAATGGGACAAGGTTCAAGCATGTTCGGAGACTCAAACTTCCACCTGGATGAAAAGAAAGTTTATTTTAGGTAGTGTTATTATCAATTGCCAAGCTACAACCCTAGTTGGAAGAGTAGAATGCTAAAAGACCAGGGGCTCCAACGGGGAGAATAGCCCAGTGAGGAAAGGAAACAAGAAAAAACAAAATATTTCATGATTAGTAACATTAAAATAGATACCTATATAAATTATAAAAACCTTAAAAAAATAGAAATAAGATAGAATATTGTGTCCGCGTGTACCCTCAAGCAAGAGAACTCTAACCCAAGACAGTGGATGACCATGGTACAGAGGCTATGGCACTATCCAAGACTAGAGAACTATGGTTTGATTTTGGAGTAACCCCCTCCTAGCGTATAATGCAGCTGGTGTAATACCAAGTACAAAGGGATTCCAACTTGTAGCGTTTAAGATTCAAAATATCTAATTGATAATCTCTGTCTTGATGGAAAGGTAACAGACAATCTGAAATTAGTGTGAATCATGCAATAGGAGGAAGAACGTTCAGTTATGCGGCACAGAGACTCTTTAACGACCTTCCACTCGATGTCAAGAATAGCAATAATGTGGCAGCTTTCAAGAAAAACCTGAAGACTTATCTTTTTAGAAAGTGTTATAATAGTGACCTGAAAACTATTAAGCCTGAATACAAATGCTAGCGAAATAACTGATAACGATACAGAGCAAAATATTAACTGGAAAGGAATTATTTTTTCACACACCAAGGCCCGCCTGAACAGACCTTTAGTGTTTGATGGAGGGCGAGAAATAAACCCGTAAAAGTAAGTAATACATAAAACTGTGAATATAAGAGACCCTATAATTTAAGTATGAAGGTAATGTTTTGTACAATGTCATAAAAGCTAATTATTAAGGTTTGGGCATTTAATGGCTCGGCTACCAGAAAGTAGTGAAATTTAAGCATTAGGCCTATAGTAAGTACCAAGTTAGGGTTTTAAATTTACATGATATAGATTAAGCTTTCTAAGGGTCTAGAAGTCATCGACAGTTCATATCCAGGGCTATCAAAAGGAGTTCATCCAAAGTTATCAAAGTTTCCAAAATACAAGTGTTGATTGAAAGTAAATTTAGGGATTAAAAGTTGACAAAATGTCTATAATTAGGAAAAATGTTGAAACACTTCATAGTAACAGTGACTAAAAGCTACGAAAACTCGAAGTATCACGTAAAGAAAATAAAAATATGAAGATACAAAACATTTTCAGGAGTAAATAAAAGGGAGCACCGAGAATTCAGTGCAAAGACAATTCAGCCCTAGACATTAAAGGAAATCATAAACAAAATACCAAAAGTGAATATAAGTGTGTATATATATATATATATATATATATATATATATATATATATATATATATATATATATATATATATATATATATATATATATATATATATATATATTATATTATATATATGATATATATTATATATATAATATTCATATAATATATATAATATATATTTATATATTTATAATATATATAATATAATATATTTATGATATATATATATATATAATATGTAATATATATATATATATATGATTATATATATATATATATATATATATATATATATATATATATATATATATATATATATATAATATATATATATGTATATATATATATATATATATGTATATATATATGTATATATATATGTATATATATATATATATATATATATATATATATATATATATATATATATATATATATATGTATATATATGTGTATATATATATATATATATATATATATATATATATATATATATATATATATATATATATATATATATATATATGTGTATATATATATATATATATATATATATATATATATATATATATATATATATATATACATATATACATATATATACACAAAAAAACAAGTTAATTCAAACATTAGTAAAAAATAACCTGCCTAGTTACTAGTTCATTTCTATTGATGATGTTGTTGACGTCATTGAAAAATTAAAATATGAAATACAGAGATATTCAATCGGACTGGAGGAAGAGTGGGTGACTTCGTGTCGAAAACCTTCTCTAGGGTTTCTATCATGAATGAAATAGTATTTGAAACGTTTGAATATATCTATTTAAAACTGACAAGAAACGGTAAGGTATTGAATATAATTTTATATAAACCACCAGGGTGTGGTGGACGATATTAAGAATACATTAATTGGTGGAGACTTTAATTCTTGGGTAGATGATGAAAACGATTATAAGACTAAAGAACTCAAGGAAGTATTTGAGATGTTTAATTTAATCAATAGTGTTTCGGTATCAACGTCAGTAGGTGGTCATACACTCGACTTGGTCATATGTGGGAAAGATTCTGACCTAATAAGAAACCTTGAAGTGGAACCAGACTTTGAGATCTCAAAAACACAAACTCATCACTTTTGATGTTAATATAAATTGCATTAGAGTATTTAAAAAATGGATCACATATAGGGAACGGGAAAATTTTGATGCTGAGAATTTTATTGAAGCTAGTGTAGCGCAAATGTCTTGTGGGAACACGCAATGTGAACATATGGTAGATAGAGAATGTGTTGGGTGTTATACCAAGAAATATAATGACAATTTTGGAAAAATGTACGAGACCACGTGTCCCATAAAGAGCAAACAAATAGTTGTACACGAAAATGTTAGATGGTATAACAGTGAGCTATTAAAGGCAAAAAGAGACTTAAAATGGAGGGTAGATGGAAAAGAGCCAAATCCTTACAAGCCAGAAATCTATATAATAAGGCCAGAAATGACTATAACATCCTGTTAGAAAAAACAAAAAGAAAATTCTACAACGGCGAAAGTAAAAAAACCAATAACATGAGGTACTTTCACAAAAACCTTTATGATTTGATGGGATTAAAGAAAAAAACATGTCTTGCCTGATAATGTTTGTGCAGAGAAATTTGCTATATTCTTCAATGAAAACATTGATAAAATTTATAGTGGGTTTCCCCCAAAATCACTTGGAAGGACAGTCAGTTATGCCAGTGAAGGAGGGTAAGAAGTTGATAAAATTTAAGGAAATAAATATGCGCGACTTGTTAAAGGTTATGAGAGAGATGAAGAATACATATTGTGGAAACGACCCTTTCCCAAACAGTTCAATAAGTGAAGCTCCTAACAGGCAAGTTTTATATAATATTTACCTGAACATAATAAACCTAAGTATATCCCAATCCTGTTTTCCTAGCTGTGAAAAAATTGCGTTGATGAAACAAATATACAAAGGAAAAGGTGATGTAAACGAGCTAAATTCATATAGGCCCATTTCAAATTTATCCTACATGTCGAAGCTTATTGAAAAAAATCATAAGTGAGCAATTATGGGCGCATATTGATGAGTTAGAGGTATTCCCGGAAAATCAATCGGCCTACAGAGCTAATCATTCTACAGAAACTACCTTATGCTCAATAATGAATGATATGATAGGTCTTCTTGAGGAGGGAAAGTGTGGAATTTTGATTATGTTAGATCTTAGTGCTGCTTTTGATACTGTTGTGCACGAGTACTTACTTGACGATTTAAAGTCTATTGGAGTGACTGAGGAAGCAATGGAATTTTTACAAAGTTACTTAATGAATAGGAAGACTATTGTAGAAGTTTATGGAAACCGATCCAGTGAGAATTCTTATGAAAGGTGTACCACAGGGTAGTGTTCAACATATACACTATCGAGCTATCACACATCTTGAAAAAACAAAAAGTGGGCTTTAAACTATATGCAGATAATACTCAGTTCTACCTTTCAATTTCAATAACACAAGATACAGAAAAGAAAATTGACGAGATAATGACTGAAATAAAAACATGGATGCAGAGGAAAAGGCTTGAATTAAATGATGATAAAGCAGAATGTATGTTTTTTTGGCACAAAGGTGGCTTTGAAGAATTATCAGTTGATTCAAAGTATAAAAATTGGTGACACTGATGTTGGGATTGTGCTTGTTGTGAAAAATTTGGGTGTACTGATAGATTGTAATTTTTTCATTGAGGGACCAAATAGTGAACACAGTGAAAGTGTGTCATTATCACCTGAGAAACATAGCATTTATTAGAAAATATTTATCAAATGAGTCACGTAATATCAAGGCATGATTATTGCAATTCTCTGTACTATAAATTGCCCAATACACTACTAAGAAAGCTTCAAAATGTGCAAAACCAGGCGGCTAGACTGATAAAGGGCATTAAACTACGGGAGAGAATAACTCCTGCACTGATCGATCTACATTGGTTACCTGTTAAGGCTAGAATTGAATTTAAGATTTGCTTGTTGACTCACAAAGCACTTACAAGTGATAAGCATAAATATCTTCGTGATTGCTTGGTCCCCTACCCTCAAGCTACCAGCGCTGCTGTAAGAGATAGACATGCCGATGACCCACATAGACTATTCGAAATCAGTGTGAATCATGCAATAGGAGGAAGAATGTTCAGTTATGCTGCACCAAGACTCTTCAACGACCTTCCACTTGATGTCAAGAATAGCAAAAATGTGGCAGCTTTCAAGAAAAACCTGAAGACTTATCTTTTTAGAAAGTTTTATAATAGTGACCTGAAAACTATTGAGCCTGATAAGATACAGAGTAAAATATCAACTGGAACGAAATGATTTTCACACACCAAGGCCCGCCTGAACAGACTTTAGTGTTTGATGGAGAGCGAGAAATAAACCCCTAAAAGTAATAGTATTTCGAAGACACACATGACGCACATTTCGCCGCAGAAGAAAAGATCTTAATTTTAAGTCTGAGCTATGGAATATTCGAATGGAACCAGATCATACTTAAAACAAAAAGCCGATGAGGACGAATGCTGGACAACAGGACACTGCAAAACACTTCAAATGTGAACGAGCTTAGTCCTCCATAAAGACAATATTTCCTGAATATGATACGCGAGTTGACAGACTAGAATATTTGAGAGAGAGAGAGAGAGAGAGAGAGAGAGAGAGAGAGAGATGAGATGAACGTTCAAGGTATATGTATATACCAAGACAAATATACACACAAGCACACAAAATTGCGATGAACTGTCTTTGCGCTGATTTATCATTGCGCTGAATTGTCTACGCTGAATTGTCGGCGCTGAATTGTCGGCGCTGAATTGTCGGCGATGAACTGTTGTAATACGAATATAAGCAGCCTTTATGTTTCCTAACACTCCTAGATAAGTAAAACCAATTATAACTGGAACATAAAACAAACTAATACTATGGTTAAACGCGCAATACGACGAGCTTCAGATTCACCGAAAAAGTCAGTTTTTCAAGCACCTTTACTTACAGCGATATCCTTATGGCGTGGGCCCTTCACCAGCTCCTGTTGCGAGGAAAGACTGCAGTTAAATGAGTCCTATAGTTTATTTTGGTCAATTGCCAACTTCTATCCATGAAGAAAGAGGCCAGATGCCGAAACTGATTGTAACTACCGGATGGTATTAATTCGTCAGGTACGAAGTAAGCAAACAACAGGCTCAAACTGCCATTTTTTTTTTTACTTTAACGAGGGGTTGCTAGTTAAGATAGTTAAGAAAGCAATTGGACTTGACCAGCTTCTTGTTAGCTGATTACACTTCCATTTCAAATGTATGCTATCGCTAATTATTATTATTATTATTATTATTATTATTACTAGCCAAGCTACAACCCTAGTTGGAAAAGCAAGATGCTATAAGCCCAGGGGCTCCAACAGGGAAAAATAGCCCAGTGAGGAAAGGAAATAAGGAAATAAATAAATGAAGAGAACAAATTAACAATAAATCATTCTAAAAACAGTAACAACGTCAAAAAAGACATGTCATATATAAACTATTAACAACATCAAAAACAAATATGTCATAAATAAACTATAAAAAGACTCATGTCCACCTGGTCAACAAAAAAGCATTTGCTCCAACTTTGAACTTTTGAAGTTCTACTGATTCAACCACCCGATTAGGAAGATCATTCCACAACTTGGTCACAGCTGGAATAAAACTTCTAGAGTAATTACAATAAACGTCATTTGGAAATTGATGTCATTTCTTTATGTTGTTTCTGATTGATTCACACGAAAATCGAGATCCATTGCATTACTCTAGAAGTTTTATTCCATCTGTGACCAAGTTGTGGAATGATCTTCCTAATCGGGTGGTTGAATCAGTAGAACTTCAAAAGTTCAAAGTTGGAGCAAATGCTTTTTTGTTGACCAGGCGGACATGAGTCTTTTATAGTTTATTTATGACATATTTGTTTTTGATGTTGATAGTTTATTATATGACATGTCTGTTTTGACGTTTTCTTATTTTAGAATGATTTATTGTTAATTTGTTCTCTTCATTTATTTATTTCCTTATTTCCTTTCCTCACTGGGCTATTTTTCCCTGTTGGAGCCCCTGGGCTTATAGCATCTTGCTTTTCCAACTAGGGTTGTAGCTTGGATAGTAATAATAATAATAATAATAATAATAATTTCTCAAATGTTTTGTTATACAACTACACTTCCTTTTCACCTTTCAAGTCATTCAGATTTCTCTTGAAATGAATCGAGATCTAAATCTCATTTGTGTATTGCTTTGACCAAAATGCTTCCTTAATAACAATTCATCATCTTGACTTTTTTATAAATGGCAAATTAAAAGAAAAAAAGGCTATGAAGATATTCCAGTCTTACGTATTTTTCTCAATATTAATATCTATTTCAAATGTCGTTTTTTATTAATATATTAAATTGATTCATTAATATTAACATTTTGGCTGTGAATTTTAATTATTTAATAAACAAGAGAATTTAAGATAACAAAAGTAAAATGAGAATTAACAAAAGCACTCGGGGATGTCAGGAATAATTCACAATTGTCACAAAGTAATCGTAACAATAATGGGATTAATAATAACAAAATAAGAGTAACTTTAATGTAATTAACAATAAACGTTAACAATATTAGTGCAATTAATAATTACAGTTATTTATTGTTAACGATATTTACTATAAAAACATGAAACCTGTCTATAGTTACTATAAAATATAATCTCTTTTAAAGGATTCGGTCGTTATTTCAGTACGAGAAAGTTATTAATATTATTATTATTATTATTACTATCCAAGCTACAACCCTAGTTGGAAAAGTAAGATGCTATAAGCCCAGGGGCTCCAACAGGGAAAAATAGCCCAGTGAGGAAAGGAAATAAGGAAATAAATAAATGAAGAGAACAAATTATCAATAAATCATTCTAAAAACAGTAACAACGTCAAAACAGACATGTCATATATAAACTATTAACAACATCAAAAACAAATATGTCACAAATAAACTATAAAAGACTCAAGTCCGCCTGGTCAACAAAAAAGCATTTGTTCCAACTTAATATTAAACCAACTCCCAATTGGGAAATGCATTAAGTGATCGTTGATAAGTTGTTATGGTTATTCATGTCAAACTGTCTTGTATAGTTTCCCGTTGCTCATTTCTATTTGGAGACAGGAGAATAGCCTAGGAAGGGTAAACATAGGCAGTGAGAGTTCTTAATAACAAACTCGTACTGAAATAACTACCGAATTGTAATTATTGTAATTAGCGACAGCATACATTTTTGAAATTGAAGTGTAATCAGCCAACAAGAGGCTGGTCAAGTCCAATTGGTTTCTTAACTATCTTAACTAGCAGCCCCTCGTTAAAGTAAAAAAGTTGCCAGTTTAGGCCCATGGTTTGCTTTCTTCATACCAGACGAAGTAATGCTGGTCAGATATACTTTGTGGCAGGATGGGAGGGTAGTTAAGTGGGTCCTTGTCTAGGTATATAAGGCAGGAATAGGTTTAGGTACGACTGGGAGGGAGTTTGGGGAGATAGGATTTGATAATTTAACATATGTTCTTTGTTTAGTCTACTTTCAGGTACCAGGCTGGTCGTGGGAGGTAGCAGTGATGGACAGGAGCAGAGATCCCCGGATGCAAAGTTGAGTATTTTTTCCATGTCGTATTTGATATATCAATATTTGCATTTGACAGTTTAATGTGCGTGTTTTTTTAGTCTACTTTCAGGTACCAGGCTGGTCGTGGGAGGTAGCAGTGATGGACAGGAGCTGAGATCGCCGGATGCAAACTTGAGTATTTTTTCCATGTCGTATTTGATATATCAATATTTGCATTTGACAGTTTAATGTGCGTGTTTTTTTTAGTCTACTTTCAGGTACCAGGCTGGTCGTGGGAGGTAGCAGTGATGGACAGGAGCTGAGATCCCCGGATGCAAAGTTGAGTATTTTTTCCATGTCGTATTTGATATATCAATATTTGCATTTGACAGTTTAATGTGCGTGTTTTTTTAGTCTACTTTCAGGTACCAGGCTGGTCGTGGGAGGTAGCAGTGATGGACAGGAGCTGAGATCCCCGGATGCAAAGTTGAGTATTTTTTCCATGTCGTATTTGATATATCAATATTTGCATTTGACAGTTTAATGTGCGTGTTTTTTTTAGTCTACTTTCAGGTACCAGGCTGGTCGTGGGAGGTAGCAGTGATGGACAGGAGCTGAGATCCCCGGATGCAAAGTTGAGTATTTTTTCCATGTCGTATTTGATATATCAATATTTGCATTTGACAGTTTAATGTGCGTGTTTTTTTTAGTCTACTTTCAGGTACCAGGTTGGTCGTGGGAGGTAGCAGTGATGGACAGGAGCTGAGATCCCCGGATGCAAAGTTGAGTATTTTTTCCATGTCGTATTTGATATATCAATATTTGCATTTGACAGTTTAATGTGCGTGTTTTTTTAGTCTACTTTCAGGTACCAGGTTGGTCGTCGGAGGCAGCGAGCAAGAACGACGCGGTTTAAGACTTTTTGAGGGGGGCGTGGGAGCCCGAATGCATAGGGGAGGGAGAGGGGGAGGGGGTTAGCTAGTTAGGCAGTAAGGGAACGGGTCAGTCCTGGAAGGACACCCGGCTAGCCGTCTTCTTCTCTCGAGAGGGGGAGGGGGGTGGTAGAGGGGCCGGTCAGGGAAGGGCAGTCCTGGACGGACTCCCGGTTAGCCGTCTTCTTCTCTCTCCTCCTCTGTGGATTCGGGACAGCCAGGCCTCTGTCAAGGAGTCGCCGTAGAAGGAAGGATGTCCGCCATCGCAGATCGACGTCGCCGAGGAGGGTAGGTGTGAGTTGGGGGGCGAGGAGTAGGCCTATTGTGCACATATGTCATACGTATGAAGAGTAGCAATACCCTTCTACGTGTGTAATTATGTGCACAATGGGGAAACCTCGTTAAAAAAAAACGGGCCCCGGTCATCTACCTCAGTGGTGGGCCTGGAAAGGATGACCAAACCTCACTTGACTTCGCAACCTTTCGACCTAACCTCCTGATGTGACCTAACAATCTTTCCTGGTCTCACAACCTTTTGACCTAATCTCCTGTTCGGAACTAACTATCTTGCCTGACCTTACAATGATTTTAATAATAATAATAATAATAATAATAATTTTAATCTTAGCAACAATATTCGTAATAATATTGGCATTATTAATATTAAAATTAATAATATTGTTATATCAAAATATTAATTGTGGCGTATGTTGATAATAATATTACTAGAAATAAAAACATTTTTAACATTATTAACAGGAGACGAAAATAGAATTTTTTCGCGTTACGAAATATAGCAAAAATTAATTGTACTAACGACATGTAAGCAGATCTTATTGTCTTGTTACTTAAGTTCAGTTGTTATTTAGGCAGTGGCCAATGAAAATTTAGTGTTGGGTGAAACTTATTCGATGTTTGAAGAGGTATTTAGTAAGTGGTCACTTTTCTAGAGAACGCTAGCCCGAGCAAGTCGATTTTATTAGCCAGGATGCCAGGCAGGGTCACATACAGCTTCAGATGTGAATAGTGTTTTCACTCTAGCAATCAGAATGCTGAAACCGTTTCAAGAAGTGATGGACAATCTATTATCCGATTTCCAGCAGAATATTCAACAAGTATCCGCACCTCATTAAAGTATGATGGAAAACCATTTGAATGAGCATCGCGTTATTTTGAAGAAACTGATTTTTCATCAACTTGGAGGACAAGGAACATCTAAAACTGCTGCAGAAACGAGTTAGTACACAAAGAGCGGCATCGTCGAAAGTATCAAGCTAGTTATAGATCGAGGGAAAGTCTGTGGATTCATATCAACTTCGATGGAAGAGGTCTAGAGCTTAATGAAGGCCGAGAAGGGACATTGCAGCCGGGAATCTACCAAGAAAGACGTCGAAAAGATAAGTGAAAATATAGCTGTTTTTATTTTGTATACTTTGCAGTTGGTACAAGGAAATTGGAACTTTGTGTTTATTTTATTTCATTGTTTTTAATCGCCTGTTGGTTGTTCTTATTCACAATACATTGATCAGAATTAGATTGGGTCCGGTAAGAGAGTCATTGACGTCTAAAAGGGCGATCACAAAATTCCATTTCAAAACCGTTTTTGTGGTTGTTGGATTGGGTAACAATAGGTCATCAAGGGACGAATCAGAATTTATTAAGAGAGAATGGGTGACACTGGTATCAGAGAAACTAAGAAATAATTCCTTTGACGGTGGCTGAGAATGAAAATGGTAAGCAAAGGCTGGTTTTTTATTACAAACTTTTTTAGGAATTAATATTTACTTTGTCTACAGCCTGCTTATCGCATAGAAATCTATTAAAACGTTGCCAATATCTTTCTCATTGAAGAAAAAATTCAAAAAGTTTTTATAATGGATTATCTTTAGATATTTTTGAAAGCGGCGGTACATTTTTACTAAAGTTCTTAAGTCTGTTAGATATTGGAGATGTTAGGAAGTGAAGATTGAAGTATTTTTAGATGATGGCATAGCTGCGGATGGTTGTTTAGAAGGATGCTAGCTATTAACTTTAAAAGCTTCAAGATTTGGATTTATTTACAAGAAAATATAATTGGCTTTCACACTCTAAATTGTATTTGGAAAGATTTACGTTGGACGAATACTGAAGGCAAATTTCGTAACTACAGTATAAGGATAAACTATGTCGTTAAAGACCCTGTTTAGATGCCAAACCTTCTGAATGAACAAAAACGTTATTTTCACGAATATCTTTTGGACAGAATTGTCTGTTACATAATTTCCACGAAATTTGGCATGAGAGGTTTTGTTAAAAGGAAAAGGGTAAAGTATTTTTGTATTTTTACATATTGAGCAAAGCTAGTTGGGAAGTTAATGGGGAAATATCAGATGCTCTGGTTGAGATCACGTTTTGACGCAGAAATTCATTCTTTTTATTTTATATTGATCGTTACCTGAACTATATATTTACATTAGACATATTTAATCTATCACTATATTGTGACGCCTAAGATGTAGGCAGTTTATCACTATATTGTGACGCCTAAGATGTGGGCAGTTTATCACTATATTATGACGCCTCAGATGTAGGCAGTTTAGGACTATATTGTGACGCCTCAGATGTAGGCAGTTTATCACTATATTGTGACGCCTAAGATGTAGGCAGTTTATCACTACATTGTGACGCCTAAGATGTAGGCAGTTTATCACTATATTGTGACGCCTAAGATGTGGGCAGTTTATCACTATATTGTGACGCCTAAGATGTAGGCAGTTTATCACTATATTGTGACGCCTAAGATGTGGGTAGTTTATCACTATATTGTGACGCATCAGATGTAGGCAATTTATCACATTGCGAAGCCTCATAGGAAATTTACCGCTATATTGTGACTCCTCAGATTTAAGTTATATTGTGACGCCTCTGGTGTTGGGAAATTTATGTTGTGACACCTCAGTAGTAGGTTTGGAGTCATTTTGAAGTTTTTAGCGATGAATACAGCTATTTTTTTTATCATGAAAAGTGTGGTTGGAACTGGACAGCAAATGAATCTTTAAAATTAAACACGGAGAAGCAGGAGGCAGTCGACAGAATTATGTAAAGTACTTTGACAATGTTTGAACATTGTTCCAGATAACAAAAGTTTTTCGATTTTGATGCAAGTAGGTAGCAAAAAGCCAGATTTAGAAATTATAGAAAACCAAAGAATTTAAACTTGTACTGAATACACTGTTCAGGTCATCAATGTATGTTAGCCCGGAAAGAGTAAAAAAGAGTGGATATTTTGAAGTGTTAAAAAAGAGTGGATATTTTGAAGTGTTAAAAAAGAGTGGATATTTTGAAGGGTTAAAAAAGAGTGGATATTTTGAAGTGTTAAAAAAGAGTGGATATTTTGAAGTGTTAAAAAAGAGTGGATATTTTGAAGGGTTAAAAAAAGAGTGGATATTTTGAAGTGTTAAAAAAGAGTGGATATTTTGAAGTGTTAAAAAAGAGTGGATATTTTGAAGTGTTAAAAAAGAGTGGATATTTTGAAGTGTTAAAAAAGAGTGGATATTTTGAAGTGTTAAAAAAGAGTGGATATTTTGAAGTGTTAAAAAAGAGTGGATATTTTGAAGTGTTAAAAAAGAGTGGATATTTTGAAGTGTTAAAAAAGAGTGGATATTTTGAAGGGTTAAAAAAAGAGTGGATATTTTGAAGTGTTAAAAAAGAGTGGATATTTTGAAGTGTTAAAAAAGAGTGGATATTTTGAAGTGTTAAAAAAGAGTGGATATTTTGAAGTGTTAAAAAAGAGTGGATATTTTGAAGTGTTAAAAAAGAGTGGATATTTTGAAGGGTTAAAAAAAGAGTGGATATTTTGAAGTGTTAAAAAAAGAGTGGATATTTTGAAGGGTTAAAAAAAGAGTGGATATTTTGAAGTGTTAAAAAAGAGTGGATATTTTGAAGTGTTAAAAAAGAGTGGATATTTTGAAGTGTTAAAAAAGAGTGGATATTTTGAAGGGTTAAAAAAAGAGTGGATATTTTGAAGTGTTAAAAAAGAGTGGATATTTTGAAGTGTTAAAAAAGAGTGGATATTTTGAAGTGTTAAAAAAGAGTGGATATTTTGAAGGGTTAAAAAAAGAGTGGATATTTTGAAGTGTTAAAAAAAGAGTGGATATTTTGAAGTGTTAAAAAAAGAGTGGATATTTTGAAGGGTTAAAAAAGAGTGGATATTTTGAAGGGTTAAAAAAGAGTGGATATTTTGAAGGGTTAAAAAAAGAGTGGATATTTTGAAGTGTTAAAAAAAGAGTGGATATTTTGAAGTGTTAAAAAAAGAGTGGATATTTTGAAGGGTTAAAAAAGAGTGGATATTTTGAAGGGTTAAAAAAGAGTGGATATTTTGAAGTGTTAAAAAAGAGTGGATATTTTGAAGTGTTAAAAAAGAGTGGATATTTTGAAGTGTTAAAAAAGAGTGGATATTTTGAAGTGTTAAAAAAGAGTGGATATTTTGAAGTGTTAAAAAAGAGTGGATATTTTGAAGTGTTAAAAAAGAGTGGATATTTTGAAGTGTTAAAAAAAGAGTGGATATTTTGAAGGGTTAAAAAAAGAGTGGATATTTTGAAGTGTTAAAAAAAGAGTGGATATTTTGAAGTGTTAAAAAAAGAGTGGATATTTTGAAGGGTTAAAAAAGAGTGGATATTTTGAAGGGTTAAAAAAGAGTGGATATTTTGAAGGGTTAAAAAAGAGTGGATATTTTGAAGTGTTAAAAAAAGAGTGGATATTTTGAAGGGTTAAAAAAAGAGTGGATATTTTGAATGGTTAAAAAAAGAGTGGATATTTTGAAGGGTTAAAAAAAGAGTGGATATTTTGAAGTGTTAAAAAAGAGTGGATATTTTGAAGTGTTAAAAAAAGAGTGGATATTTTGAAGGGTTAAAAAAAGAGTGGATATTTTGAAGGGTTAAAAAAAGAGTGGATATTTTGAAGGGTTAAAAAAAGAGTGGATATTTTGAAGGGTTAAAAAAAGAGTGGATATTTTGAAGGGTTAAAAAAAGAGTGGATATTTTGAAGGGTTAAAAAAAGAGTGGATATTTTGAAGGGTTAAAAAAAGAGTGGATATTTTGAAGGGTTAAAAAAAGAGTGGATATTTTGAAGGGTTAAAAAAAGAGTGGATATTTTGAAGTGTTAAAAAAGAGTGGATATTTTGAAGTGTTAAAAAAGAGTGGATATTTTGAAGTGTTAAAAAAGAGTGGATATTTTGAAGTGTTAAAAAAGAGTGGATATTTTGAAGTGTTAAAAAAAGAGTGGATATTTTGAAGGGTTAAAAAAAGAGTGGATATTTTGAAGGGTTAAAAAAAGAGTGGATATTTTGAAGGGTTAAAAAAAGAGTGGATATTTTGAAGGGTTAAAAAAAGAGTGGATATTTTGAAGGGTTAAAAAAAGAGTGGATATTTTGAAGGGTTAAAAAAAGAGTGGATATTTTGAAGGGTTAAAAAAAGAGTGGATATTTTGAAGGGTTAAAAAAAGAGTGGATATTTTGAAGGGTTAAAAAAAGAGTGGATATTTTGAAGTGTTAAAAAAGAGTGGATATTTTGAAGGGTTAAAAAAAGAGTGGATATTTTGAAGGGTTAAAAAAGAGTGGATATTTTGAAGTGTTAAAAAAAGAGTGGATATTTTGAAGGGTTAAAAAAAGAGTGGATATTTTGAAGTGTTAAAAAAAGAGTGGATATTTTGAAGGGTTAAAAAAAGAGTGGATATTTTGAAGGGTTAAAAAAAGAGTGGATATTTTGAAGGGTTAAAAAAAGAGTGGATATTTTGAAGGGTTAAAAAAAGAGTGGATATTTTGAAGGGTTAAAAAAAGAGTGGATATTTTGAAGGGTTAAAAAAAGAGTGGATATTTTGAAGGGTTAAAAAAAGAGTGGATATTTTGAAGGGTTGTCAACTAACATGGAGGAATGGTCAATTCTTGCTTACATTTTTTCAGAGTTATGGACTTGTGAGAGTTATTCATTCTTTAGGCTGTTTTGCTACTTTTAATCATATGTTGAGGTTCTTAATCTCTAATATTGGTGTCCAGGTACAGAAGGAATTGATGCTTTAACCTGAGGTTTGATGCTTTAACCTGAGGTTCGGTGCTTTAACCTGAGGTTTGGTGCTTTATACCAAAGGGTATTAATAAAATGGAGGTAAAAACTCTTCACTTAAGTAGAATATTCCAGAGTGAAAGTCCTCTCCATCTTGACTTTTGATATTATCGAGGGAAACTTTATTGTTAAACTTTGAGTGTTGACGTAACAAAATGTTTATTACACACGGCAAAGATAAAAAAGGAAAAAAAGAATGGAAATTTTTTCGCTGAAATTTAACTTTGATATAGAAGGTAAAGTTTTCTCAAATTATAAGCATATATGTACAATGTTTTATTTTTGGAATCTGCTTTCCAGGATCGTGAATGCAATGAAATTCCAGCAGTCGTCTTTGACAGTGGCATCTAATTTGGACAGGAAATTGGGGGACCTCAGTTGTCCTGGGCATCTTCTATCATCGATGAATGACAGCACCGACAAGGT
>NW_027170768.1:325000-345000 GCF_036898095.1 Palaemon carinicauda
GTGGAGTTGTTAGAGTGGCTTGAGATTGTGTAACTGCCCAATTGACAAATGAACTGTAGTAACTGAAGCTGATGAATGAATGTATTTGCTTAGCTAGGGAATGGGGGGGATTAGCTTAGTTAAGGGGTGTGAATGATGAATGAATGAGTTTGTTTAGCTAGGGAATGGGAGGGATTAGCTTAGTTAAGGGGTGTGAATGATGAATGAATGAGTTTGTTTAGCTAGGGAATGGGAGGGATTAGCTTAGTTAAGGGGGTATGAATGATGAATGAATGAGTTTGTTTAGCTAGGGAATGGGGGGGATTAGCTTAGTTAAGGGGTGTGAATGATGAATGAATGAGTTTGTTTAGCTAGGGAATGGGGGGGATTAGCTTAGTTAAGGGGGTGTGAATGATGAATGAATGAGTTTGTTTAGCTAGGGAATGGGGGGGATTAGCTTAGTTAAGGGGTGTGAATGATGAATGAATGAGTTTGTTTAGCTAGGGAATGGGGGGGGGGATTAGCTTAGTTAAGGGGGTGTGTAAATGATGAATGAATGAGTTTGTTTAGCTAGGGAATGGGAGGGATTAGCTTAGTTAAGGGGGTGTGAATGATGAATGAATGAGTTTGTTTAGCTAGGGAATGGGGGGGGGATTAGCTTAGTTAAGGGGGTGTAAATGATGAATGAATGAGTTTGTTTAGCTAGGGAATGGGAGGGATTAGCTTAGTTAAGGGGGTGTGAATGATGAATGAATGAGTTTGTTTAGCTAGGGAATGGGGGGGGATTAGCTTAGTTAAGGGGGTGTGAATGATGAATGAATGAGTTTGTTTAGCTAGGGAATGGGGGGGATTAGCTTAGTTAAGGGGTGTGAATGATGAATGAATGAGTTTGTTTAGCTAGGGAATGGGGGGGGATTAGCTTAGTTAAGGGGGTATGAATGATGAATGAATGAGTTTGTTTAGCTAGGGAATGGGAGGGATTAGCTTAGTTAAGGGGGTGTGAATGATGAATGAATGAGTTTGTTTAGCTAGGGAATGGGGGGGGATTAGCTTAGTTAAGGGGGTGTGAATGATGAATGAATGAGTTTGTTTAGCTAGGGAATGGGGGGGATTAGCTTAGTTAAGGGGGTGTGAATGATGAATGAATGAGTTTGTTTAGCTAGGGAATGGGGGGGATTAGCTTAGTTAAGGGGGTGTGAATGATGAATGAATGAGTTTGTTTAGCTAGGGAATGGGGGGGATTAGCTTAGTTAAGGGGGTGTGAATGATGAATGAATGAGTTTGTTTAGCTAGGGAATGGGGGGATTAGCTTAGTTAAGGGGGTGTGAATGATGAATGAATGAGTTTGTTTAGCTAGGGAATGGGGGGGATTAGCTTAGTTAAGGGGGTGTGAATGATGAATGAATGAGTTTGTTTAGCTAGGGAATGGGGGGGATTAGCTTAGTTAAGGGGGTGTGAATGATGAATGAATGAGTTTGTTTAGCTAGGGAATGGGGGGGATTAGCTTAGTTAAGGGGGTGTGAATGATGATTGAATGAGTTTGTTTAGCTAGGGAATGGGGGGATTAGCTTAGTTAAGGGGTGTGAATGATGAATGAATGAGTTTGTTTAGCTAGGGAATGGGGGGGATTAGCTTAGTTAAGGGGTGTGAATGATGAATGAATGAGTTTGTTTAGCTAGGGAATGGGGGGGATTAGCTTAGTTAAGGGGTGTGAATGATGAATGAATGAGTTTGTTTAGCTAGGGAATGGGGGGGATTAGCTTAGTTAAGGGGTGTGAATGATGAATGAATGAGTTTGTTTAGCTAGGGAATGGGGGGGATTAGCTTAGTTAAGGGGTGTGAATGATGAATGAATGAGTTTGTTTAGCTAGGGAATGGGGGGATTAGCTTAGTTAAGGGGTGTGAATGATGAATGAATGAGTTTGTTTAGCTAGGGAATGGGGGGGATTAGCTTAGTTAAGGGGGTGTGAATGATGAATGAATGAGTTTGTTTAGCTAGGGAATGGGGGGGATTAGCTTAGTTAAGGGGGTGTGAATGATGAATGAATGAGTAACAGTTTCAGGAATTGTAGTTCCATTGTTAGTGGGGCATTTGCATTTTCTCAGGACGGTCTAAGAACACTGCTCATCACTGGCACCTCATCACTCACTTATTCGCTCCAAGCAGCACGCCCTGGTACAGCATCTGTTGTGAACGGCTAAACCAGGGTGCCACTGCTGCGGGTTAGTCTCTTGAGACAAAGGCTACAGGTAAGCCCTGAGGGTGGGATTCTGGGTTTTGGGGGCAGGTCTTGAGGCGAGGGTCAGGAAACTTACCTCTGTGACTCTCCGGTGGTCCCCTGAAGCTGGGTTGTCTGCTTGGTGTCCTAGGTTTCACCTTGTCATCTAAAACAAGGCTACATTATAGGATAAAGTACTGGCTCAGTTAGAAGGACCAAGGAGTTGGACAATAGAAGATAAAAAAGAAAAAGTAACTTTGTTTTGAGGAGGAAATATCCTTTGATGCAGAGGTACAAGGCTACATTATAGGATAAAGTACTGGCTCAGTTAGAAGGACTAAGGAGTTGGACAACAGAAGATAAAAAAGAAAATAGAATCTCGTTTTGAGGAGGAAATATCCTTTGATGCAGAGGTACAAGGCTACATTATAGGATAGAGTACGGGCTCAGTTAGAAGGACCAAGGAGTTGGACAACAGAAGATAAAAAAGAAAATAGAATCTCGTTTTGAGGAGGAAATATCCTTTGATGCAGAGGTACAAGGCTATATTATAGGATAAAGTACTGGCTCAGGTAGAAGGACCAAGGAGTTGGACAACAGAAGATAAAAAAGAAAATAGAATCTCGTTTTGAGGAGGAAATATCCTTTGATGTAGAGGTACAAGGCTACATTAAAGGATAAAGTACTGGCTCAGGTAGAAGGACCAAAGAGTTGGACAATGGAAGATAAAAAAGAAAATAGAATCTCGTTTTGAGGAGGAAATATCCTTTGATGTAGAGGTACAAGGCTACATTAAAGGATAAAGTACTGGCTCAGGTAGAAGGACCAAGGAGTTGGACAACAGAAGATAAAAAAGAAAATAGAATCTCGTTTTGAGGAGGAAATATCCTTTGATGTAGAGGTACAAGGCTACATTATAGGATAAAGTACTGGCTCAGTTAGAAGGACCAAGGAGTTGGACAACAGAAGATAAAAAAGAAAATAGAATTTCGTTTTGAGGAGGAAATATCCTTTGATGTAGAGGTACAAGGCTACATTATAGGATAAAGTACGGACTCAGATAGAAGGACTAAATAGTTGGACAATAGAAGATAAAAAAGAAAAAAGAACTTTGTTTTGAGGAGGAAATATCCTTTGATGTAGAGGTACAAGGCTACATTATAGGATAAAGTACTGGCTCAGGTAGAAGGACCAAGGAGTTGGACAATGGAAGATAAAAAAGAAAATAGAATCTCGTTTTGAGGAGGAAATATCCTTTGATGTAGAGGTACAAGGCTACATTAAAGGATAAAGTACTGGCTCAGGTAGAAGGACCAAGGAGTTGGACAACAGAAGATAAAAAAGAAAATAAAATCTCGTTTTGAGGAGGAAATATCCTTTGATGTAGAGGCACAAGGCTACATTATAGGATAAAGTACTGGCTCAGTTAGAAGGACCAAGGAGTTGGACAACAGAAGATAAAAAAGAAAATAGAATTTCGTTTTGAGGAGGAAATATCCTTTGATGTAGAGGTACAAGGCTACATTATAGGATAAAGTACGGACTCAGATAGAAGGACTAAATAGTTGGACAATAGAAGATAAAAAAGAAAAAAGAACTTTGTTTTGAGGAGGAAATATCCTTTGATGTAGAGGTACAAGGCTACATTATAGGATAAAGTACTGGCTCAGTTAGAAGGACCAAGGAGTTGGACAACAGAAGATAAAAAAGAAAATAGAATCTCGTTTTGAGGAGGAAATATCCTTTGATGTAGAGGTACAAGGCTACATTATAGGATAAAGTACTGGCTCAGGTAGAAGGACCAAGGAGTTGGACAATGGAAGATAAAAAAGAAAATAGAATCTCGTTTTGAGGAGGAAATATCCTTTGATGTAGAGGTACAAGGCTACATTATAGGATAAAGTACTGGCTCAGGTAGAAGGACCAAGGAGTTAGATAATGGAAGATAAAAAAGAAAATAGAATCTCGTTTTGAGGAGGAAATATCCTTTGATGTAGAGGTACAAGGCTACATTATAGGATAAAGTACTGGATCAGGTAGAAGGACCAAGGAGTTGGACAACAGAAGATAAAAAAGAAAATAGAATCTCGTTTTGAGGAGGAAATATCCTTTGATGTAGAGGTACAAGGCTACATTATAGGATAAAGTACTGGCTCAGTTAGAAGGACCAAGGAGTTGGACAATAGAAGATAAAAAAGAAAATAGAATCTCGTTTTGAGGAGGAAATATCCTTTGATGTAGAGGTACAAGGCTACATTATAGGATAAAGTACTGGCTCAGTTAGAAGAACCAAGGAGTTGGACAACAGAAGATAAAAAAGAAAATAGAATCTCGTTTTGAGGAGAAATATCCTTTGATGTAGAGGTACACGGCTACATTATAGGATAAAGTACGGGCTCAGTTAGAAGGACCAAGGAGTTGGACAACAGAAGATAAAAAAGAAAATAGAATCTCGTTTTGAGGAGGAAATATCCTTTGATGCAGAGGTACAAGGCTATATTATAGGATAGAGTACTGGCTCAGTTAGAAGGACCAAGGAGTTGGACAACAGAAGATAAAAAAGAAAATAGAATCTCGTTTTGAGGAGGAAATATCCTTTGATGTAGAGGTACAAGGCTACATTATAGGATAAAGTACTGGCTCAGGTAGAAGGACCAAGGAGTTGGACAACAGAAGATAAAAAAGAAAATAGAATCTCGTTTTGAGGAGGAAATATCCTTTGATGTAGAGGTACAAGGCTACATTATAGGATAGAGTACTGGCTCAGTTAGAAGGATCAAGGAGTTGGACAATGGAAGATAAAAAAGAAAATAGAATCTCGTTTTGAGGAGGAAATATCCTTTGATGTAGAGGTACAAGGCTACATTATAGGATAAAGTACTGGCTCAGGTAGAAGGACCAAGGAGTTGGACAACAGAAGATAAAAAAGAAAATAGAATCTCGTTTTGAGGAGGAAATATCCTTTGATGTAGAGGTACAAGGCTACATTATAGGATAAAGTACTGGCTCAGGTAGAAGGACCAAGGAGTTGGACAACAGAAGATAAAAAAGAAAATAGAATCTCGTTTTGAGGAGGAAATATCCTTTGATGTAGAGGTACAAGGCTACATTATAGGATAGAGTACTGGCTCAGTTAGAAGGATCAAGGAGTTGGACAATGGAAGATAAAAAAGAAAATAGAATCTCGTTTTGAGGAGGAAATATCCTTTGATGTAGAGGTACAAGGCTACATTATAGGATAAAGTACTGGCTCAGGTAGAAGGACCAAGGAGTTGGACAACAGAAGATAAAAAAGAAAATAGAATCTCGTTTTGAGGAGGAAATATCCTTTGATGTAGAGGTACAAGGCTACATTATAGGATAGAGTACTGGCTCAGTTAGAAGGATCAAGGAGTTGGACAATGGAAGATAAAAAAGAAAATAGAATCTCGTTTTGAGGAGGAAATATCCTTTGATGTAGAGGTACAAGGCTACATTATAGGATAAAGTACTGGCTCAGGTAGAAGGACCAAGGAGTTGGACAACAGAAGATAAAAAAGAAAATAGAATCTCGTTTTGAGGAGGAAATATCCTTTGATGTAGAGGTACAAGGCTACATTATAGGATAGAGTACTGGCTCAGTTAGAAGGATCAAGGAGTTGGACAATGGAAGATAAAAAAGAAAATAGAATCTCGTTTTGAGGAGGAAATATCCTTTGATGTAGAGGTACAAGGCTACATTATAGGATAAAGTACTGGCTCAGGTAGAAGGACCAAGGAGTTGGACAACAGAAGATAAAAAAGAAAATAGAATCTCGTTTTGAGGAGGAAATATCCTTTGATGTAGAGGTACAAGGCTACATTATAGGATAAAGTACTGGATCAGGTAGAAGGACCAAGGAGTTGGACAACAGAAGATAAAAAAGAAAATAGAATCTCGTTTTGAGGAGGAAATATCCTTTGATGTAGAGGTACAAGGCTACATTATAGGATAAAGTACTGGCTCAGGTAGAAGGACCAAGGAGTTGGACAACAGAAGATAAAAAAGAAAATAGAATCTTGTTTTGAGGAGGAAATATCCTTTGATGTAGAGGTACAAGGCTACATTATAGGATAGAGTACTGGCTCAGTTAGAAGGATCAAGGAGTTGGACAATGGAAGATAAAAAAGAAAATAGAATCTCGTTTTGAGGAGGAAATATCCTTTGATGTAGAGGTACAAGGCTACATTATAGGATAAAGTACTGGCTCAGGTAGAAGGACCAAGGAGTTGGACAACAGAAGATAAAAAAGAAAATAGAATCTCGTTTTGAGGAGGAAATATCCTTTGATGTAGAGGTACAAGGCTACATTATAGGATAGAGTACTGGCTCAGTTAGAAGGATCAAGGAGTTGGACAATGGAAGATAAAAAAGAAAATAGAATCTCGTTTTGAGGAGGAAATATCCTTTGATGTAGAGGTACAAGGCTACATTATAGGATAAAGTACTGGCTCAGGTAGAAGGACCAAGGAGTTGGACAACAGAAGATAAAAAAGAAAATAGAATCTCGTTTTGAGGAGGAAATATCCTTTGATGTAGAGGTACAAGGCTACATTATAGGATAGAGTACTGGCTCAGTTAGAAGGATCAAGGAGTTGGACAATGGAAGATAAAAAAGAAAATAGAATCTCGTTTTGAGGAGGAAATATCCTTTGATGTAGAGGTACAAGGCTACATTATAGGATAGAGTACTGGCTCAGTTAGAAGGATCAAGGAGTTGGACAACAGAAGATAAAAAAGAAAATAGAATCTCGTTTTGAGGAGGAAATATCCTTTGATGTAGAGGTACAAGGCTACTTTATAGGATAAAGTACTGGCTCAGGTAGAAGGACCAAGGAGTTGGACAACAGAAGATAAAAAAGAAAATAGAATCTCGTTTTGAGGAGGAAATATCCTTTGATGTA
The DNA here is from genome assembly GCF_036898095.1 of Palaemon carinicauda. Lineage (NCBI taxonomy): Eukaryota > Metazoa > Arthropoda > Malacostraca > Decapoda > Palaemonidae > Palaemon > Palaemon carinicauda. The sequence continues at coordinate 332,122 of NW_027170768.1, forward strand.
GAGGTACAAGGCTACATTATAGGATAAAGTACGGGCTCAGTTAGAAGGACCAAGGAGTTGGACAACAGAAGATAAAAAAGAAAATAGAATCTCGTTTTGAGGAGGAAATATCCTTTGATGCAGAGGTACAAGGCTATATTATAGGATAGAGTACTGGCTCAGTTAGAAGGATCAAGGAGTTGGACAATGGAAGATAAAAAAGAAAATAGAATCTCGTTTTGAGGAGGAAATATCCTTTGATGTAGAGGTACAAGGCTACATTATAGGATAAAGTACGGGCTCAGTTAGAAGGACCAAGGAGTTGGACAACAGAAGATAAAAAAGAAAATAGAATCTCGTTTTGAGGAGGAAATATCCTTTGATGCAGAGGTACAAGGCTACATTATAGGATAAAGTACTGGCTCAGTTAGAAGGACCAAGGAGTTGGACAATACAAGATAAAAAAGAAAATAGAATCTCGTTTTGAGGAGGAAATATCCTTTGATGTAGAGGTACAAGGCTACATTATAGGATAAAGTACGGCTCAGTTAGAAGGACCAAGGAGTTGGACAACAGAAGATAAAAAAGAAAATAGAATCTCGTTTTGAGGAGGAAATATCCTTTGATGCAGAGGTACAAGGCTACATTATAGGATAGAGTACGGGCTCAGTTAGAAGGACCAAGGAGTTGGACAATAGAAGATAAAAAAGAAAATAGAATCTCGTTTTGAGGAGGAAATATCCTTTGATGCAGAGGTACAAGGCTACATTATAGGATAAAGTACTGGCTCAGTTAGAAGGACCAAGGAGTTGGACAATAGAAGATAAAAAAAGAAAATAGAATCTCGTTTTGAGGAGGAAATATCCTTTGATGTAGAGGTACAAGGCTACATTATAGGATAAAGTACGGGCTCAGTTAGAAGGACCAAGGAGTTGGACAGCAGAAGATAAAAAATAAAATAAAATATCGTTTTGAGGAGGAAATATCCTTTGATGTAGAGGTACAAGGCTACATTATAGGATAAAGTACTGGCTCAGGTAGAAGGACCAAGGAGTTGGACAACAGAAGATGTAAAAGAAAATAGAATCTCGTTTTGAGGAGGAAATATCCTTTGATGTAGAGGTACAAGGCTACATTAAAGGATAAAGTACTGGCTCAGGTAGAAGGACCAAGGAGTTGGACAATGGAAGATAAAAAAGAAAATAGAATCTCGTTTTGAGGAGGAAATATACTTTGATGTAGAGGTACAAGGCTACATTAAAGGATAAAGTACTGGCTCAGGTAGAAGGACCAAGGAGTTGGACAATGGAAGATAAAAAAGAAAATAGAATCTCGTTTTGAGGAGGAAATATCCTTTGATGTAGAGGTACAAGGCTACTTTATAGGATAAAGTACTGGCTCAGTTAGAAGGACCAAATAGTTGGACAACAGAAGATAAAAAAGAAAATAGAATCTCGTTTTGAGGATGAAATATCCTTTGATGCAGAGGTACAAGGCTACATTATAGGATAAAGTACTGGCTCAGTTAGAAGGACCAAGGAGTTGGACAATGGAAGATAAAAAAGAAAATAGAATCTCGTTTTGAGGAGGAAATATCCTTTGATGTAGAGGTACAAGGCTACATTATAGGATAAAGTACTGGCTCAGGTAGAAGGACCAAGGAGTTGGACAACAGAAGATAAAAAAGAAAATAGAATTTCGTTTTGAGGAGGAAATATCCTTTGATGTAGAGGTACAAGGCTACATTATAGGATAAAGTACTGGCTCAGTTAGAAGGACCAAGGAGTTGGACAATGGAAGATAAAAAAGAAAATAGAATCTCGTTTTAAGGAGGAAATATCCTTTGATGTAGAGGTACAAGGCTACATTATAGGATAAAGTACTGGCTCAGTTAGAAGGACCAAGGAGTTGGACAATAGAAGATAAAAAAGAAAATAGAATCTCGTTTTGAGGAGGAAATATCCTTTGATGTAGAGGTACAAGGCTACATTATAGGATAAAGTACTGGCTCAGTTAGAAGGACCAAGGAGTTGGACAATAGAAGATAAAAAAGAAAATAGAATCTCGTTTTGAGGAGGAAATATACTTTGATGTAGAGGTACAAGGCTACATTATAGGATAAAGTACTGGCTCAGTTAGAAGGACCAAATAGTTGGACAACAGAAGATAAAAAAGAAAATAGAATCTCGTTTTGAGGAGGAAATATCCTTTGATGCAGAGGTACAAGGCTACATTATAGAATAAAGTACTGACTCAGTGGGAAGGACCAAGTAGCTGGACTAAGGAAGATGAAAAAAAGGAGCTTTGTTTTGAGGAGGAAATATCCTTTGATGTAGAGGTACAAGGCTACATTATAGGATAAAGTACTGACTCAGTGGGAAGGACCAAGTAGTTGGACTAAGGAAGATGAAAAAAAGGAGCTTTGTTTTGAGGAGGAAATATCCTTTGATGTAGAGGTACAAGGCTACATTATAGGATAAAGTACTGACTCAGTGGGAAGGACCAAGTAGTTGGACTAAGGAAGATGAAAAAAAAGGAGCTTTGTTTTGAGGAGGAAATATCCTTTGATGTAGAGGTACAAGGCTACATTATAGGATAAAGTACTGACTCAGTGGGAAGGACCAAGTAGTTGGACTAAGGAAGATGAAAAAAAGGCGATTTGTTTTGAGGAGGAAATATCCTTTGATGTAGAGGTACAACGCTACATTATAGGATAAAGTACTGACTCAGTGGGAAGGACCAAGTAGTTGGACTAAGGAAGATGAAAAAAAAAAGGAGCTTTGTTTTGAGGAGGAAATATCCTTTGATGTAGAGGTACAAGGCTACATTATAGGATAAAGTACTGACTCAGTGGGAAGGACCAAGTAGTTGGACTAAGGAAGATGAAAAAAATGAGCTTTGTTTTGAGGAGGAAATATCCTTTGATGTAGAGGTACAAGGCTACATTATAGGATAAAGTACTGACTCAGTGGGAAGGACCAAGTAGCTGGACTAAGGAAGATGAAAAAAAGGAGCTTTGTTTTGAGGATGAAATATCCTTTGATGTAGAGGTACAAGGCTACATTATAGGATAAAGTACTGACTCAGTGGGAAGGACCAAGTAGCTGGACTAAGGAAGATGAAAAAAAGGAGCTTTGTTTTGAGGATGAAATATCCTTTGATGTAGAGGTACAAGGCTACATTATAGGATAAAGTACTGACTCAGTGGGAAGGACCAAGTAGCTGGACTAAGGAAGATGAAAAAAAGGAGCTTTGTTTTGAGGATGAAATATCCTTTGATGTAGAGGTACAAGGCTACATTATAGGATAAAGTACTGACTCAGTGGGAAGGACCAAGTAGTTGGACTAAGGAAGATGAAAAAAAGGAGCTTTGTTTTGAGGAGGAAATATCCTTTGATGTAGAGGTACAAGGCTACATTATAGGATAAAGTACTGACTCAGTGGGAAGGACCAAGTAGTTGGACTAAGGAAGATGAAAAAAAGGAGCTTTGTTTTGAGGAGGAAATATCCTTTGATGTAGAGGTACAAGGCTACATTATAGGATAAAGTACTGACTCAGTGGGAAGGACCAAGTAGTTGGACTAAGGAAGATGAAAAAAAGGAGCTTTGTTTTGAGGAGGAAATATCCTTTGATGTAGAGGAACAAGTCTACATTATAGGATAAAGTACTGACTCAGTGGGAAGGACCAAGTAGCTGGACTAAGGAAGATGAAAAAAAGGAGCTTTGTTTTGAGGAGGAAATATCCTTTGATGTAGAGGTACAAGGCTACATTATAGGATAAAGTACTGACTCAACGGGAAGGACCAAGTAGCTGGACTAAGGAAGATGAAAAAAAGGAGCTTTGTTTTGAGGAGGAAATATCCTTTGATGTAGAGGTACAAGGCTACATTATAGGATAAAGTACTAGCTCAGTGGGAAGGACTAAGTAGTTGGACTAAGGAAGATGAAAAAAAGGAGCTTTGTTTTGAGGAGGAAATATCCTTTGATGCAGAGGTACAAGGCTACATTATAGGATAAAGTACTGACTCAGTGGGAAGGACCAAGTAGCTGGACTAAGGAAGATGAAAAAAAGGAGCTTTGTTTTGAGGAGGAAATATCCTTTGATGTAGAGGTACAAGGCTACATTATAGGATAAAGTACTGACTCAGTGGGAAGGACCAAGTAGCTGGACTAAGGAAGATGAAAAAAAGGAGCTTTGTTTTGAGGAGGAAATATTCTTTGATGTAGAGGTACAAGGCTACATTATAGGATAAAGTACTGACTCAGCGGGAAGGACCAAGTAGCTGGACTAAGGAAGATGAAAAAAAGGAGCTTTGTTTTGAGGAGGAAATATTCTTTGATGTAGAGGTACAAGGCTACATTATAGGATAAAGTACTAGCTCAGTGGGAAGGACTAAGTAGTTGGACTAAGGAAGATGAAAAAAAGGAGCTTTGTTTTGAGGAGGAAATATCCTTTGATGCAGAGGTACAAGGCTACATTATAGGATAAAGTACTGACTCAGTGGGAAGGACCAAGTAGCTGGACTAAGGAAGATGAAAAAAAGGAGCTTTGTTTTGAGGAGGAAATATCCTTTGATGTAGAGGTACAAGGCTACATTATAGGATAAAGTACTGACTCAGTGGGAAGGACCAAGTAGCTGGACTAAGGAAGATGAAAAAAAGGAGCTTTGTTTTGAGGAGGAAATATCCTTTGATGTAGAGGTACAAGGCTACATTATAGGATAAAGTACTGACTCAGTGGGAAGGACCAAGTAGTTGGACTAAGGAAGATGAAAAAAAGGAGCTTTGTTTTGAGGAGGAAATATCCTTTGATGTAGAGGTACAAGGCTACATTATAGGATAAAGTACTGACTCAGTGGGAAGGACCAAGTAGCTGGACTAAGGAAGATGAAAAAAAGGAGCTTTGTTTTGAGGAGGAAATATCCTTTGATGTAGAGGTACAAGGCTACATTATAGGATAAAGTACGGACTCAGATAGAAAGACTAAATAGTTGGACAATGGAAGATAAAAAAGAAAAAATAGCTTTGTTTTGAGGAGGAAATATCCTTTGATGTAGAGGTACAAGGCTACATTATAGGATAAAGTACGGACTCAGTTAGAAGGACCAAGTAGTTGGACAATAGAAGATAAAAAAGAAAAAATAGCTTTGTTTTGAGGAGGAAATATCCTTTGATGTAGAGGTACAAGGCTACATTATAGGATAAAGTACTGACTCAGCGGGAAGGACCAAGTAGCTGGACTAAGGAAGATGAAAAAAAGGAGCTTTGTTTTGAGGAGGAAATATACTTTGATGTAGAGGTACAAGGCTACATTATAGGATAAAGTACTAGCTCAGTGGGAAGGACCAAGTAGTTGGACTAAGGAAGATGAAAAAAAGGAGCTTTGTTTTGAGGAGGAAATATCCTTTGATATAGAGGTACAAGGCTACATTATAGGATAAAGTACTGACTCAGTGGGAAGGACCAAGTAGTTGGACTAAGGAAGATGAAAAAAAAGGAGCTTTGTTTTGAGGAGGAAATATCCTTTGATGTAGAGGTACAAGGCTACATTATAGGATAAAGTACTGACTCAGTGGGAAGGACCAAGTAGTTGGACTAAGGAAGATGAAAAAAAGGAGCTTTGTTTTGAGGAGGAAATATCCTTTGATGTAGAGGTACAAGGCTACATTATAGGATAAAGTACTGACTCAGTGGGAAGGACCAAGTAGTTGGACTAAGGAAGATGAAAAAAAAAGGAGCTTTGTTTTGAGGAGGAAATATCCTTTGATGTAGAGGTATAAGGCTACATTATAAGATAAAGTACGGGCTAAGCAGGAAAGACCAAGTAGTTGGACCATAGAAGATGAAGAGAAAAAGGAACTATTTTGAGGAGGAAATATCCTTTGATGTAGGAGTACAGGCCTTCATCATTGGATAAAGTACTGACTCACTGGAAAGGACCAAGTAGTTGGACCGTAGAAGATGAGAAGAAAAGGGAACTTTATTTTGAAGAGGAAATATCCTTTGATGTAGGAGTACAGGCCTTCATCATTGGATAAAGTACTGACCCAGTGGAAAGGACCAAGTAGTTGGACCATAGAAGATGAGGAGAAAAAGGAACTTTATTTTGAAGAGGAAATATCCTTTGATGTAGAGGTACAAAGGTACATTATTAGATTAAATGTTTGGCTTAATTGCCTGGTCTAAAGAAGCTTTGCTTTATTTTCTGGCTTCATGCTGCTTGGATTAAATGAGGTAGTGTTGAGGAGGGTCGTGGGAACCATGCTGACTTTTGTTTTTCTCAAAAATGGAAGTTGGCTGAACTCACCTGATGAGCCCTTTGGTAAGGGCGAAACCCTCAAATGGTGTGTTTTGATAAAAAAAAATTATATATATATATATATATATATATATATATATATATATATATGTATGTATGTATAGATACATATATATATATATATATATATATATATATATATATATATATATATATATATATTTCTGTATGTAAATATCTACCATAATGGCATTCAATACCCAATTCTACCCGTAGGAATGTGTATCCAATGGATTTTCCTTTATGATAAATGCTTCTGTCTGAGCAAGGATTCGAACCTATGCCCTAAGCCGCAACAATCCCTACAGGGATGACTTTACCTATCGTAAAGTAGTCCCTGCAGGCACTGTTTCGACTCCTGGTATAGGTTGGAATCCTTGCTCATTCCTACAGGTAGAATTGGGTATTAAATGCCATTGTGGTAGATACTCGCATTGGTTAAAATCACGAGTGTTAGTAATACATATTAATAACAGCTTATGTCAACAAGATTACTGTATACCATGAGAGAGAGAGAGAGAGAGAGAGAGAGAGAGAGAGAGAGAGAGAGAGAGAGAGAGAGAGAGAGAGAGAGAGAGGAGATTCATTATCCGTCCTTGCATAAAAGACACGAGGGGTTTTAATGAAAATGAAAATAATAAGTTAAATAGATATCAAAATTAATATTTTAATTTTCTCCATAGTAACATTTCTAAGTGACGAGAAATCATAGGTTTAAATTCCTACATGAACAAACATTTTTTGTCAATTCTCGTAAATCCAAAATAATATATATATATTTAAAGCTATAACATTTCTGCCACTAGAGAGAGAGAGAGAGAGAGAGAGAGAGAGAGAGAGAGAGAGAGAGAGAGAGAGAGAGACAATCATACTTTAGTAGATTGCTTAATGAGTTGGTTATAATACACAAACCAGAACACGACGAGTGCAAGATGTCTTATTCTCCAAGCTGTAATGGTTCTTATGATAAGGAGCAATAAGGTTGCTTTCTTAAGTCTGTTTGAAGTGGCATATGGCTTTTTAGCAAATCAAACCATCTTTTCTTTACCTCAAACCTTTTATCCTTAGAAATAGCTCTCTCTCTCTCTCTCTCTCTCTCTCTCTCTCTCTCTCTCTCTCTCTCTCTCTCTCTCTCTCTCTCTCTCTCTCTCTCTCTCTCTTCTACAACCACCTACATTGAGAAGTATAAAAGAAAATGCAATGTTCAATTAAAGGTCTGAAGAATTATTACAAAACACTACAAAATATTACTTGTCCTGTACTCACCATCCAATGGCATGAAGCTGTAACATCTCGTTTTTCCTGTTGAAAGAGAAAAGACAGGATTACTCTAATGATTTTGTTAGAAATATACAAAATATCCTAAGTTCATATGGTAGCCAGATGTGGCATATATGAAATGATTAACTAAAACATTGTGAAAATCGGTATTATAACATATACACAGTATAATAATATAGAAATAGAATTAACTCAGATATAAATAGTTGTTGGATGAAATTGAAAAGTCAAGACGAAGAGACTCAATGGTATGTATAATAAACTATTTCAAAAGTTCAAACTTGCAATAAATATTTTTATGTTGAACAAGCTAACGTAAGTCTTTTTATATTTGAAATATTTACTGTAATGTTGTTAATGTTTTTAAAATATTTTATTCATATTGTACATCACTTCTTATATCATTTATTTATTTCCCTATGTACTTTCCTCACTGGGCTATTTTTCCCTGTTGGAGCCCTTAGGCTTATAGCATCTTGCTTTTCCAACTAGGGTTGTAGCTTAGCTAATAATAATAATAATAATAATAATAATAATAATAATAATAATAATAATAATAATATGTCCCAATTTACAAGTTACTCACAAACTCTACGTTTCATGACTACAGTATCCTTGGAGAGTTCTTAGCCAATTCCTAAACGCTAATATTTGAACATCTGAAACCTAGTCTACCTTATGGCAAAATCTATGGAAATTTGTTGGCCTTTCAGGGAGATACTCAAGTCAGTCACTGGGGCCTGGGAGGCCGTTCAATAACTCAGTGAAACTGGGGGAAACTCTGCAGTTGTTGTATAAAATGAAGTCAAATGATTGGACACCAAGATGGAAGACATGAAATGGACACTGAAGTACAGTTCAAGGCTAAAATTTAGATACAGATAGGGGTTGAAATGACAATGCAAACACATTTAAGAAATGCCTACAGTACTCCTGCTTTAGGTGCATTGATGGCATTATTCCTCCCTATGGAGAAGGTGGCACTAAAATGGCTTTAATTAGAGTACTTTATAAATGCTTATTCAGCTTTCACCCTTCACAGCTTATGGAGATGAGCAAGAGAATACAAGTTTGATGGGGAAGTAAAATCTCGAGTCCCTCCATGATAACAGCCAGGACATTCACGTTCACACCCTTCTGTAGGGACTTAAAAATGTGAGCTGGGAAGACCCTAAGGTACTAGTATAACAGATGTAGAAAAGGCAACTATAACGTTCTGTATCTTATCCAGTTCAGGAGTTTTTGGAATTTATCGGAGATAAATATTAAACAGAATACCTGTTCGACTACAGGATGCTAAAAGCCCAAGGACTCTAACAAGGAAAATAACACAGCGAGGAGAGGAAATAAGGAAAAGTATAGAAAAGTGTGCCCAAGTGTACCCTCAAATAAAAGAAGGGCTAAAAGTCCAGGTTCAAACTAAAAAAAATGAAATAAAACAGGCTATTTGACATATAATCTCTCTTACTTTGGCATGAGCATATCTCATAAAAAAAGAAATTGTCCGCTAGCACAGTTGGGTGATTTCGTCTGTGAAATATATAATAAAATTAACGTTGCTACTCCAATATTTTCTTCAAACATACCGTATCTGATTAAGTCAATCAGAAGTCAATTTCAACAATCTCTAACGAATCCCTACGACAAAATTTTCTCTCATGCAGTTGTTCAAACTCTGCTAGTGAGGGCATGAAACATACTCAAGCAGTACCAGAGACATAAAGGGAGTTACCCTCAGTACAACGTTGAGGTCCCTCCGTTTGACACAAGCTAAGTATGCTTCAATTTCTTTGACCAGCCTCTATACTTGGCAAATGGAAACTTATAAACCGACGATACACAAGATATTCTTCTCTGTCTACATATTTTCCCACTTCTATGTGGGGTCGATGTTTCTGACTAGCTTTCTCCATCTACCTCTGTCCCACACTTCATCACCGGTTAATCCCTTTGATCGAAGGTCATCCTTGATACAGTCCATCCACCTTCGCTTTGGTCTCCCCCTCCTCGTTCCCTGTACCTCCATTTCCATCACTCTCCTCCCAATATACAGTACTGTTCATCTCTTCTCATGAAATGACCATACCACCTCAGTCTACTTTCTTAGATCTTATCAGATAGTTTTCTGAATATATAAATAAATAAATGCATTATTATCACGATTCTTATTATTTAATTTAGTAGTATTATCATAATAAATAGAGAATCACAATGAAAACAAAACGAAACAATATATTATAGCGTTATTACATCCTACAAGTTTCAGCCCACTGACCGTGTTTTGGTGTTCAATGATAAGCATTTCCTTCTTCATATTCAAGGCACACTTTGGAATCCAACGATATATAGATTTCAACATCAAAGCAAATATATATATATATATATATATATATATATATATATATATATATATATATATATATATATATATATATATATACGTATGTATATATATACATATATAGTAATGGAGGTACAGGGAACGAGAAGGAGAGGGAGACCAAAGCGAAGGTGGTTGGACTGTATCAAGGATGACCTTCGATCAAAGGGATTAACCGGTGATGAAATGTGGGACAGAGGTAGATGGAGAAAGCTGACCAGAAACATTGACCCCACATAGAAGTGGGAGGGGATGTAGACAAAGAAGAAGAAGAAGAAGAAGAAGAAGAAGAAGTAATGATAGATGAACATTAGGAATAACAGAATGGGTCCTTAAAGATTGCAAAAGAAGTAGAAGGAAGAGAAGACGATGGATTAACAAACTAAGAAAGTGAGCTGATATAGACAGGCATAAAAAGACCACAAACAGAGGCAAGTGGAAGGACATGTCTGAGGCCTTTGCTCTGCAGTAGACTAGTAACAGCTGGTGTGATACACACACACACATACACACACACACACACACACACACACACATATATATATATATATATATATATATATATATATATATATATATATATATATATATATATATATATACATATATATATATATATATATATATATATATATATATATATATATATATATATATATATATATATAAACAAATGTAGCCGTTTTAATCCATATCTGGACAAAGGCTTCAGACATGTCCTTAGCCATGTCTGGGGTTTGGCCATTTTCATCGCCACGTGGGCCATAATGGGCCATTGTGGATTGGTGATGGTAGAGATTTTAATCAAATCACTGACAGCAACCCGACTGAGAGAGAGAGAGAGAGAGAGAGAGAGAGAGAGAGAGAGAGAGAGAGAGAGAGAGAGAGAGAGGGGGGTTACTATGGTTTGGCGCTCGGTCCGGGGAGGCCAGGCCTCTCTGAGATGCAATATGAAGTTGAAAGAACTTGAAAAACAACAAGATGGAATTAGAGGTAAAATGGAAAGCTATAAAGTAAGTGTAGCTTTGGTGCCTAGGGGCTAAGGGAGAGCTACTGCAAACAACCCTTTAAAATGCCTACAGTTAACCGTCTGATATACAATAATGGCACTAGCCTTATATGGGATGGCTGCTAAAAGATATAAGAACTAGCGTTTGCTGTTTAATTTATTTGGTAAAGGAAATAAGCATATTTCCAAAAAGTCAGCCTAGGCCTATGGTGACTTAACGTAGTTGAGGTATGGCTGAAGGAGGTGTTCCTTCTCTGGGAATAATAGTATTCCTCTAAGGTTTCCTACCGTTTAAGTTTTTGCACGCATGTACGTACATACATGAATAATATATTCCTACCAAAATAACTGATAGACAACCAACTTTACCACCAACTCCTCCAACACACCGCTTCTAGAATACACCACCAACCTTTGCCACCAACACTCCACCAACACCCACAATTACTTCAATATTGCTTACCGTTTATTTTATAAAGATTGACATAAAAGTAATTACTTTTAAATACGAAACACGAATATAAATCTTATTTGACATTTAAGCAAATAAAAAGCAAAATCGCCATCATCATATTTTGAATCTGTGGGAGAAAACTCGTTAAAGTTCGGCTCATTTGACTCGATGGAACGGTTTGAATCAGCTGATCTCATAAAACAACTTGCTAGCAGGGTTGCCAGGTTTTCTAAATGAGAAAAGGTCAATTTCTAATCAACAGAGGCTTTAAAAGGTCAACCCATTAATAGGAAAAGGTCAAAAATATAGTATTTAAGGCTCGGCTTTTTTCATATTACTAAAGGCCAACCTATTTAAATACAAAAGGTCAAATTTGAGTTTTTTTTTGGCCGGAAAAAAAGCCAAACTGGCAACCCTGCTTGCTAGTGTCATAATCCGTCAGTGTTGCTTTGAAAGTGATCAAGTGTAGGTCTTCGCGCGCGCGGTTTTATATCTGTCTCCTTTCGTATGAGATAAATAAAGGATTCTTTTAACCTGCAGCGATACATCATTGTGAAAATGTAAGTACACCATTTGATTTCCATGTGTAGTATATCGATTAATATTGTTCTTTGGGTGTTTCCTTGTATGTGTAGATGATTTGTACTTCGCGGTTTCGAGTTGGGGAATGTGTAGCCTGATGTTTCGTAGTTTTACGAGACTTATTTTAAAAATATGACCTTGCTGTAGTAACATCAAGTATAATTCATCCTCCAATATGTTGTTTAGTTAAATAGTTATCAAATAATAATTGCCAGGAAAGAGTAATTTAATTTCTTATCAAAGGAGAGTTCTAACGCCCATACGAGGGTTACCATGGCAACGTTTATAGGCGCAGGCGGGCATTGGCCTAGGCCTAGGTATACACCGAGCTGGTTCTATCTACGTAAATATTCAAAGGTTTTCCTTTATAAATAAATAAATAATCAAATAAACGATGTCCATTATATTGCTCTGGTTTAAATGATAATATTTGAAGCTTATTTTCTTGAAAACACGAACGTAGATCTTCAGATTTTAAAATAGATTACGTGAAAGTATTAGCAATTTTATGTGATTTCTTCAACGTTTTTTGATACTTGTTACAGAACTCATGGCATTAATGACTTCCTTAAGAGAGAGAGAGAGAGAGAGAGAGAGAGAGAGAGAGAGAGAGAGAGAGAGAGAGAGAGAGAGAGAGCAATATTTTGAGCTGGCTACATTACGAGAGTTATTGTGTCACAAAGTCAATTTTCATACACATTCGATGGAAAGTATATATATATATATATATATATATATATATATATATATATATATATATATATATATATATATATATATTTGAGTCAGGTATGTGTATTGCCATGATCAAGAAAGCTGTACTAGTTAAGGCCACCCATACTAGGTTGGTTTGCTATGAGCGGTCATAATAAAA
>NW_027170768.1:347500-355000 GCF_036898095.1 Palaemon carinicauda
GTATATATATATATATATATATATATATATATATCTATATATATATATATATATATCTATATATATATATATATATATATCTATATCTATCTATCTATCTATCTATATATACGCACACAAAACACAGCCTGGCCTTGGTGTCATATTCTTTGAGGTTATATATAAAGTTTTTGAGACTGAAATGGCATTTTGTGTGATATAACCTAAAGGGAATGAAACCTATTGTTCTCTTGAATGAAGATTGTAGACGTGCTTATGAGAAACTGTTGACTTTTATCTCTTTTGGAAGGATAACAGATCAGATTTGTCTCTGCAGGTATTCCATCATATCCAGGGGCTTTCCAGTGTTTTTTTAAGAATAGCTTCGACTTCAAACACACTGAACTCATTAATGTGCACTTCAAGGTCTATCATTTTCAGGTATATCAATCAAATTATTCCTCGAGTATCTTCTATTTAAGACCTGGCTGAAGCGTTCCACTCAACGTTGCCTTTCTTCATCTTCTGTTATAACAGATCCATCTCTCTTTTTGATGGGTATATGTTTCTTATTCTTTCCCCCTATAGAGAATTCTTTCCCTCTATAGAGAATTCTTAACTCAAGTGATTCTTACACCATTGCCACACCCTGAATTCATAACTTTGTCACCCCTATCTATTTTTGTGTCCGTATTTTCTTTAGTCATTCCCGACTTTTTTTTTTTTTACTTCACTATCAATACTTGAACACTTAGGTTCTTCATTCCTGACTTTTTTGACTTCACTATCAATACTTGAATACTTGTTCTACCTTGTAATTTTCATTACTTCCTCGGAAACTTTCAACAATCAATCAAGGTCTCCTTTTTATATTATCTCATTATTTGATATCCGTGGTTTTCTTGTAACCTCCCAAGTCTCAAAACTTCACTACCAACTGACTGATGTGTTCTAAATATCACACCATTCTCCAGTAGGTATATGTACCATGGCAAAAATCTGATTACTATGATAGTTATTCAGTATCATTACTTGTTCCAGAACGAAAAACTCCTGATATGCTATAAATTAGTTTCCAGTTCCATCTATTTGGGAAATTGAAGAAACTTCCATGTACTTATTAACTGAAATGGAGTGCCATGCTCTCCCAGAAGATAGCAACCAGAAGTTTTATTCCAGCTGTTACCAAGTTGTGGGATGATCTTCCTAATCGGGTTGTTGAATCAGTAGAACTTCAAAAGTTCAAAGTTGGAGCAAATGCTTTTTTGTTGACCAGGCGGACAAGAGTCTTTATTGTTTATATATGACATATTTGTTTTTGACGTTAAGAGTTTATATATGACATATCTCTTTTGACATTACTTTTTTTAGAATGATTTATTGTTAATTTGTTCTCTTCAGTTATTTATTTCCTTATTTCCTTTCCTCACTGGGCTATTTTTCCCTATTGGAGCCCCTGGGCTTGTAGCATCTTTCTTTTCCAATTAGGGTTGCAGCTTGGATAGTAATAAAAATAAGGCCTTTTTTCGATTCCTGTCATTGTTTTCAATGAGTGCACACATAACCAGGCCATATTTTACAACTGCCAAACTCTGCTCTCATTTCCAATCATAATTGAATTTGACCTAATTTCCATAAAGCTAAGCTTAATGATTTTCAAACTTCAAACTTATTCACTATTAGAGAGATTCTTCGCACGCTTCCCCCACTAAAGGGCTGCACGGGATTAAGGGCCATTTCTACCATCTAAGAGTCCACTGGAGGCCACTGATCCACTCCCTCTAACTCTCCATCAAGTTTGCTGAGAACCTTTTTCGAGTTAAGTTCTCACGAGTAGAGAATGAAGTGTATATATTTACAAATGTATACATACGTACATATAGGTATATACATTTGTGTATAGTTACTCTTCTGGTAACAATGAGTATAGAGACTGTCCTCTAATGGGATTTAGTACATAAAGTAGATAAAACTTGAGTTAAACCATTTTTTTTTTATTTGCAAACAAAAATACCAAAACTTAGCAAAACAGATTCAACTATTAGAACAAAGTAACTTCAAAAATACTATTGAAACAAATTACAACCTAAGGAGCAAACTCTACCCCAGCAGAAATGGCAAACCAACATTTCAAACAATCATAGTACACGAGAATGCATAAGGGGGAACAGTTAGATAACTAAGTAATAAAAGATTTCATAACTTCCCTCCCCTTGATATGGGACAGCATTATGGATCAAAGTAATAAAATATGATGCAAGAACCTTTATACACCAATTGTTACTATTCTGGTAACAAGAGTAGAGACTCTTCTAATAGGATTTAGAACATAAAGGAGACAAAAACCTGAAGTTAAACCATCTTTTTATTTGAAAAATAGAACGAATACCAAAAAACAAAAAAGCTTCAACTATTAGAACAAACTTAAAAATTACTGTTAAAAAAAAAAAAAAAAACCTATGGAGCAAACTATACCCCAGCAGAAATGACAAAATAACAGACCAAACAATCAGTAAATTTCATGAGAACAATTAAGAAAAAGATTAAATGTTTCATAACTTCCCTCTGGGGACAGCATTATGGATCCAAGTAATAAAATATGCAAGTATCTTTATACACCAAGAATTATCTACGGAAACAAACTTAGGACATCTTTAATGTGTCTGCAATAAGGTTATATTTTTCATATGAAATATCCCAATGTTAATGTTATAGTGCTGCAGGTCACAGAGTCCGCCTTTAATTTGTTTTGAATTTTACTTACAAAATACAAATTAGTCAGAAAAACTTGATACAATGAGATGATTATTTATAAATTAAATATATAAATTAAATTTTAAGAATATGAAAAAGCCCAAACCTTCTCCACTATACTCTAGGAACTGAGGAGGCTTCAGTTTTTAGTTAGAAAATGGGCGAATTAAATAAATTGCTATTCTGCAACAAAACAGTTCCTATACCCACATCATTGTTATGATAAACAGTTTGTCGAATTCAGGTGCCTTTAACATAATTAAGAAAAGCTTTTGATAGCTTCAAAGGCAAGTTTATAATACTCTGTCCACTGCAGTCGATCTTAGAGCTGATAAAAATCTAGGTGCAGCAACTTCAAGGTTAGGACAGGACCTCCGGTTAATCCAGCCATACCAATAACTTAATCCAGCCATACCAATAACACCATACACTGCAGTGTTTATAGGAGTAGACAATTCTTTGTGGTATGTAAAGTCAGCATCCTTTGGCGCAATCATTCCGCTCCCAACATCATGAATCAAGTTACAAGACATTTGGGAATTTTTTGGAAGATTGACCATCATTCTTACTTGAAGGTGAAGAAACAGGTCCCTCGATATCCTTCATCCCGTAGTTGTGTGCAACAAAACTCGATGACAAATTTAATCTGAAAAATAAATTGAACGTTGAAAAGTTGCAACACCATTTGTAACTTCAAAGGGAAGAACAGTATTTAAATACCTACAGATTTCAGAAAGGTAGAAACTTTTAGCAGTGTAATACTTAATATCCTCTTAATATTAACAAATATTTAAAATATTAGACAAGAACACTTAACTGGTTTTGGACGAGGATGCAGGGCGAGACCCAGGTGGTGTCACTGTTCTGCCATCTCATTCCATATAAGAAACTAGTTAGAAGTTCCATAGCTTCAGTCTTTTAAGAAAGTAATTGTATGGTCTCCCTCCGACAGACTGGATTACTCCCAGGCTTCAATACCATATGTGAAGCCACAGGTGAAGGTAGCGGTAAATCTGAAATAATATTAATCAAACTCAATAAATACCACACTGGGGGACCTGGTAATTGTATTAAAAGTCTTGCAAGATTAGATCAGAATTACAGTCATCTATGGTAGTAAGAATTTAATTCCATCTCAAGTGGTAATGTTAAAAGCTTTCACTTGAATTTCCACTATATTCGTATTATTTCTTCAGTAGACTCACATCAACTAGTCTATGGTTTAAAATCTTCGAGTAATGTTAATTAAAATTCCTTTTATATTATAAAATCTGCAAGGTTTAATGGGATACCTCTTATAATTGCTAAAACACTTCATTCTCTTTACTTAAGTGTGTGAACCGATTTAACCTAGTCAAAATTGTTGATCAAATATGAGCATATTCTACACTATTTTGTTCCTTTCAAGAGCTCAAAAGATTACTGCCACAATGTTCCTTGATTAGCTGGTCCTCCTTGCAAGCAGCCTCAAGAGGTTCATAATCAGCATGGTTAAAGAGTTGAAGACTAAGGTAATTCGACCCTTACCCTTCGAGACACTAAACTTAAGGGAGTCACAATTCTCTGGGCTAGTACAAATTATATACAAATAAATAAGCCATGTATAAGAAAATACCAAAACACCACCTATCACAAATAACAACGAAAAGTGCTAATACAATAATGCCATAAAATAAAATTTCTTGCTGGGACAACTTACAAAATACTGCCAATCCTTAGAGAGTAATCCTTAACACTACCACAAAACCAGTGAATCTGAAGTTAATACAAATTCTAACTTCCAAAGAAGACTAAACTTCACTCCAGCAAGGAGAAATAAATACAAACAAAATCACTGTTATAACAAGGATTACAGAGTAAATGCTATGGAAGTACAGTTAAGGGGGAACTACTCGAAAAAGACAAAATATATATTACGTGATATTATTAAGCTAGCATAACATTATGTATACAATATACGTGTATATATATATATATATATATATATATATATATATATATATATATATATATATATATATATATATATATATATATATATATATATACAGAATAGCCAAACAGCTACATCCCTTAAATTTTTTCTATTTTTGCTGATCAGTTAAACGACCAACAGTGATTTGATTTATGTCAAACTTTGGTCAATATATTTCATAACTGAATGGTAAAGGTTTAAGATTTTAGCTTACCAATTTGCATGTCAAAACTCTTCAAGATAAAGGAAGGAAGTCTATCGTCAAAATGACAAACTCCATTTGTCTGAATATATTTTTCTATGACGTCATGGTTGTAAACAACAAGGGAAATAGAAATCTCAACGAATTTTAAACTATTGCTTTAATTAGGATCATTTAATGTTTATAAGACGACTTATAGTAACATTCAATAGGCGTAGATGAGCTAAACTTTATAAAGACACAAGCGTTTGATCATATAATTGTATCAGAGGTTGTGACAACCATTTCCATTTTCAGTTAGATTTACTCTTACATGTGATTACAAGCTGCAGGATAACACGAAAAAATAACGGATAATATAGGTTAGCCCAATTGTGAGACCATATGTAAATCATTATTTCTTATTTCATTTCATTTCTCAAACTTTCTATCAATTTATGGTACATACTAAAGAGTAATGAACCAAAAAACAATGTTCCTTTAAAGGAACGTGATGGAGCCACATGCAGTAGACATTGCCTTCATTTTCATTTCTATTGGATTACCTCAGGACCATATAGCATACCTAATGCCGTTTTAATAATGCCCAACAAGAACTTGTTTATATGATAAGTAACCTAACCTGATAGTTACCTAAAGACCTTAAAGAATACTAGATAGCCTTACCTAACCTAACCAAACCTAGGCTATCTTGAAATAGGATATTTTACCCACATATACAGTACTTATATAATTAAGCATACCTAACCTAACTAAACCTAGGCTACCTTAAAATAGGATATTTTCACCCAGATAAACTTATATAACTAAGCATACCTAACCTAACTAAACCTAGGGTACCTTAAAATAGGATATTTTTACCCAGATATACTTACATAACTAAGCATACCTAACCTAACTGAACCTAGGGTACCTTAAAATATGATATTTTTACCCAGATATACTTATATAACTAAGCATACCTAACCTAACTAAACCTAGGCTACCTTAAAAAAGGATATTTTTACCCAGATATACTTACATAACTAAGCATACCTAACCTAACCAAACCTAAGTGAAATAGGATATTATTGCCTAGATTTTCTTACTTAACTAAGCATACCTAACCTTCCCAAACTTAAGCTAGCTAAGGGAAGTATGATATTACCCAGATATACTTAAACAACTAAATATACCTAACCTAACTGAACCTAGGATACCTTAAGTGAAATAGCCTATTATTATCTAATTAAGCATAGCCTTAGCTGAATACAGTAGCTTGAATATAATAAGTTTTTACCCTACCTTATCTAGCCTAGCCTTGCTGGTTTTATCCTAACTTAGGCTAGTCTAGCCTTGCCTACATAAGCCTAAATTTTATTATATCATTATATAATGTTGTATAAAATAGCAAGGGTTGGAATGGAACAGAGTATGTAGAACTTAGCCAGCAGTGCCTCCCTTATCCTGGGGTGCCCATATTCATGCCCATTGCTGGCTCTCATATGTTCCCAGCCTCTCCATTTGTAAGAATCAGAGAAATATAAAGATTATATGAGGTGCCAGGTATTCATGAATTATTATTATTATTATTATTATTATTATTATTATTATTATTATTGTTGTTGTTGTGAATCTTAATATTAATGATATTATTATATTGATATCATTATTGATATTAATACAATGACTAATGTTATTATTATTAATAATAATATTATTGATATTAATATTAGTAATAATATCAATATTGATATAATCAATATTATTATTAATGATAGCATAACCATCATTATTATTGATATTGATATTTATAATAATAATAATAATAATGATAATAATAATAATAAAAATATTGATAAAAATAAGTTATTATATTAATTTCAATAATAATAATGATAATAATAATAATAATATTAATAGTAGTAATAATAATAATAATAATAATAATAATAATAATAATAATATTAAAATTAATATGAAGATTATTAATATTATTATTATTATTATCATTATTATTATTACTATTATTATTATTAATATTGATATAAGTATTATTATTAGTATCAATATTAGTATTAATATTATTGTTATTATTATTATTAATATTATTATCATAATATTATTATTATTAATATTAATTTTATTATTATTATTATTATAATTTTCATTATTATTATTATTAATATAAATATAAATATTCATAATCTTGTTATTATTAGTATTAAATAATATCTATAGTATTATTATTATTATTATTATTATTATTATTATTAATATTAGTGATAATACTAATATTATTAATATTATTAACGTTATTATCATTATTAATATTAATATTATTATTTTCATTATTGATATTATTAATATTATTTTTTTTAATGTTAATCATATTATTGTTATTAATATTAAATTTAATATCAATATTACTAATAATAATAATAATAATAATAATAATAATAATAATAATAATAATAATAAGAATAATAATTATAATATTGATAAGAATATTAATATTATTGTTAATATTTATATTGATATTAATATTGATAATATTGATAATAATAATATTAAAAATATAATTTATATCAACATTAATATTAATATTGAT
>NW_027170768.1:365000-367500 GCF_036898095.1 Palaemon carinicauda
CTATATTATTATTATTACTATTTTTATTATTATTACTACTGGTGCTATCTATATTATTATTATTATTATTATTATTATTATTATTATTATTATTATTATTATTATTGTTATTATTACTACTGGTGCTATCTATATTATTATTATTATTATTATTATTATTATTATTATTACTACTACTACTACTACTGGTGCTATCTATATTATTATTATTATTATTATTATTATTATTATTATTATTATTATTATTATTACTACTACTACTGGTGCTATCTATATTATTATTATTATTATTATTACTACTGGTGCTATCTATATTATTATTATTATTATTATTATTATTATTACTACTACTACTGGTGCTATCTATATTATTATTATTATTATTATTATTATTATTATTATTTTTATTATTATTATTATTATTACTACTGGTGCTATCTATATTATTATTATTATTATTATTATTATTATTATTATTATTATTATCATTATTAATTTTCGGTATCTTATTTGTTGTGTTTATCGCTCCACTGGTGCTAATGCTATACTTTTTAATGAAATGTTTTTCAGTCAAGTGATCAGTAAATTCCCCGTCCATGATAAGATTATGGTAACTGGTGATTTTAATTTGAATCTTTTCAATCCACTAAGGTTGACCTACATTGATGTGTTCATGAATGGTATGCTGGGTCATGGGTATTTTCCTGTCATTACACTACCTGCTAAGTTTAATGAGTCTAACCAAATTACACCATTTTCTTTGATTGATCACATTTGGACTAATTTTAAAATAGGGACTAATCATTCATCTGGTGTTGTGCTGTTTTCTTTGACAGATCATTTCCCAATATATTATATGTTTGAAAATAATTGTCAAACCATTGTAAAGACTATACATTCTAGACTAATTAATGTAAACACTATCCAGATGTTTGTTGACAGAGTGTCAAATTCATGTTTCCGACAGGTATTTTTAGCACATAATTCTAATGTTGCTTTCAATGAGTTTTTCCATAAATTGATTGAGTGTTATGATTCTGCTTTCCCAATAAAAAGGAAGAGGGTAAGCAGGAGTCTAGTTAGTTCTCCATGGGTAACACCTGAACTAAAGAGGTGTATAAGGAAAAAGTACAAGCTATTCAGTCTCATGAAGCGTGGGTTGGTTCCTAAGCGACAGTTTAACGTGTACAAAAATTTACTGACTTGGGTTACAAATAAAATCAAGATGAGGTATTGTATGAGTAAGTTTGAGACTTGTAGGGGGGATGTCCGGAAGACCTGGTCCAACATCAATACCCTGCTTGGACGTGGTGTAAAGGAATCTGTACGGGCGGTGATGACAGAGGATGGGACAGTTATTGAGGGACCACAAATAGCAGATTCTTTTAATCATTTTTTCATGAATATTGTTTCACGTCTTACTAGGAATCTTCCTCATGATATAAATCTTACATGTTTTGATAATATTTGTCGAATTGACCACACATTCTTCTTGGCTCCAACAGATGAGGGCGAGGTCTGTTCAGTATTGCAATCAATGCCGGATAAGGGAAACAGTTTAAATGATATTAAGCCCAGTTTACTCCTATTAGTTCGTGATACTGTTGGACCTATCATTACGCACTTGTATAATCTGAGCATTGCTCAAGGCTTGTACCCTGATCTCCTTAAGGTTGGTCGGGTTGTCCCAGTGTTCAAGTCAGGTGATGTAACCAAAATGAGTAATTATAGACCAATTACAACTCTATCTACTATAAATAAAATTTTTGAACTCCTAACTCATTCGAGGATGGTCAAATTCATTGATCGTTTTAATGTACTTTCGAACCTTCAGTTCGGTTTTAGAAAAGCATGTAGCACTACTACTGCTATTTTTAAGGTTGTAAGTGATATTTTACCCTCGTTTAACCAGAAGTCGTATACAGTGGCACTTTTTTTGGATCTAAAGAAGGCTTTCGATACTGTGGATAGGAATATCCTTCTCCATAAGTTATCAATAAGAGGATTTAGAGGTATTGTCAACTCCTTCCTCTTGTCATACTTGAGTGACCGAAGGCAGTATGTTTGTATTGATGGCCATGTGTCTGATACTGGACCTATAAATTTTGGGGTACCACAGGGTTCGGTTTTAGGACCCCTTCTATTCAATGTTTTTATTAACGACATAGTAGATATAAGGATTGCAAAGAAGGTTCTATTTGCAGATGATGCAGTTTTTTATATCAGAGAAAAATCACTTGAATTGTGCATTAGCAAATTTAATATATTGATTGCTGAACTCACAAATTGGCTCCAGAATAATAGACTAGTTCCTAACGTAGAAAAAACTAAATTAATGTTGTTCACACCAAGGCATGTTGAAAGCTTGCCAGACATGTATTTTAACGGAACTAAGCTTGAGTGGGTCTCCAGTGTCAGGTACTTGGGCATCGTTATTGATAATAAGTTAAGTTTTGCTCTGCAATCAGCTGAAGTTTTTAGGAAATTAAGCAAAATTCAA
>NW_027170768.1:377500-380000 GCF_036898095.1 Palaemon carinicauda
CTATCTATATTATTATTATTATTATTATTATTATTATTATTATTATTACTACTGGTGCTATTTATATTATTATTATTATTATTATTATTATTATTATTATTACTACTACTACTGGTGCTATCTATATTATTATTATTATTATTATTATTATTATTATTATTATTACTGGTGCTATCTATATTATTATTATTATTATTATTATTATTATTATTATTACTAGTGCTATCTATATTATTATTATTATTATTATTATTACTACTGGTGCTATCTATATTATTATTATTATTATTATTATTATTATTACTACTGGTGTTATCTATATTATTATTATTATTATTATTATTATTACTACTACTGGTGCTATCTATATTATTATTATTATTACTATTATTATTATTATTATTATTATTATTATTACAACTGGTGCTCTCTATATTATTATTATTATTATTATTATTATTATTATCATTACTATTATTATTATTATTATGATTATTATTATTATTACTACTGGTGCTATCTATATTATTATTATTATTATTATTATTATTATTATTATTACTACTGGTGCTATTTATATTATTTTTATTATTATTATTATTATTACTACTACTACTGGTGCTATCTATATTATTATTATTATTATTATTATTATTATTATTATTATTACTGGTGCTATCTATATTATTATTATTATTATTATTATTATTATTATTATTATTATTATTACTAGTGCTATCTATATTATTATTATTATTATTATTATTATTACTACTGGTGCTATCTATATTATTATTATTATTATTATTATTATTATTATTACTACTGGTGCTATCTATATTATTATTATTATTATTATTATTATTACTACTACTGGTGCTATCTATATTATTATTATTATTATTATTATTATTATTATTATTATTATTATTACTACTACTGGTGCTATCTATATTATTATTATTATTATTATTATTATTATTATTATTATTATTATTATTAATACTACTGGTGCTATCTATATTATTATTATTATTATTATTATTATTATTACTACTGGTGCTATCTATATTATTATTATTATTATTATTATTATTATTATTATTATTACTACTACCGGTGCTATCTATATTATTATTATTATTATTATTATTATTATTATTATTATTATTATTATTATTATTATTACTACCACTGGTGCTATCTATATTATTATTATTATCATTATTATTATAATTATTACTACTGGTGCTATCTATATTATTATTATTATTAATATTATTATTATTATTACTACTGGTGCTATCTATATTATTATTATTATTATTATTATTATTACTACTGGTGCTATCTATATTATTATTATTAGTATTATTATTATTATCATTATTATTATTATTACTACTGGTGCTATCTATATTATTATTATTATTAATATTATTATTATTATTATTATTATTATTACTAATGGTGCTATCTATATTATTATTATTTTTATTATTATTATTTTTATTATTATTATTACTACTGGTGCTATCTATATTATTATTATTATTATTATTATTATTATTATTATTACTACTGGTGCTATCTATATAATTATTATTATTATTATTATTATTATTATTATTATTATTATTATTATTACTACTGGTGCTATCTATATTATTATTATTATTATTATTATTATTATTATTATTATTACTACTGGTGCTATATAAATTATTATTATTATTATTATTATTATTATTATTATTATTATTATTACTACTGGTGCTATCTATATTATTATTATTTTTATTATTATTATTATTATTATTATTATTATTACTACTGGTGATATCTACATTATTGTTATTATTAGTATTATTATTATTATTATTATTATTATTATTATTATTATTATTATTATTATTATTATTATTATTAATACTGGTGCTATCTATATTATTATTATTATTATTATTATTATTATTATTACTACTGGTGCTATCTACATTATTATTATTATTATTATTATTATTATTATTATTATTATTATTACTGGTGCTATCTATATTATTATTATTATTATTATTATTATTATTATTATTATTACTACCGGTGCTATCTATATTATTATTATTATTATTATTATTATTATTATTATTATTACTACTGGTGCTATCTATATTATTATTATTATTATTATTATTATTATTACTACTGGTGCTATCTATATTATTATTATTATTACTATTATTATTATTATTACTACTGGTGCTATCTATATTATTATTATTATTATTATTATTATTATTATTATTATTATTACTACTGGTGCTATCTATATTATTATTATTATTATCATTATTATTATTACTACTACTGGTGCTATCTATATTATTATTATTATTATTATTATTATTATTATTATTATTATTATTATTATTATTACTAATGGTGCTATCTATATTATTATTATTTTTATTATTATTATTTTTATTATTATTATTACTAC
>NW_027170768.1:400000-405000 GCF_036898095.1 Palaemon carinicauda
TTATCATTATTATTATTATTATTATTATTATTATTATTAGTACTGGTGCTCTCTATATTATTATTATTATTATTATTATTATTATTATTATTACTACTGGTGCTATCTATATTATTATTATTATTACTACTGGTGCTATCTATATTATTATTATTATTATTATAATTATTATTATTATTATTACTACTGGTGCTATCTATATTATTATTATTATTATTATTATTATTATTATTATTACTACTGGTGCTATCTATATTATTATTATTATTATTATTATTATTATTATTATTATTATTATTACTACTGGTGCCATCTATATTATTATTATTATTATCATTATTATTATTATTATTATTATTATTACTGGTGCTATCTATATTATTATTATTATTATTATTATTATTATTATTATTATTATTACTACTGGTGCTATCTATATTATTATTATTACTACTGGTGCTATCTATATTATTATTATTATTATTACTACTACTGGTGCTATCTATATTTTTATTATTATTATTATTATTATTATTATTATTATTATTATTATTATTATTACCGGTGCTATCTATATTATTATTATTATTATTATTATTATTATTATTATTATTACTGGTGCTATCTATATTATTATTATTATTATTATTATTATTACTACTACTGGTGCTATCTATATTATTATTATTATTACTATTGTTATTTTTATTACTACTGGTGCTATCTATATTATTATTATTATTATTATTATTATTATTATTATTACTACTGGTGCTATCTATATTATTATTATTATCATTATTATTATTATTATTATTATTATTATTATTATTATTATTACTACTGGTGCTTTCCATATTATTATTATTATTATTATTATTATTATTATTATTATTATTATTACTGGTGCTATCTATATTATTATTATTATTATTATTATTATTATTATTATTATTATTATTATTATTACTGGTGCTATCTATATTATTATTATTATTATTATTACTACTACTGGTGCTATCTATATTATTATTATTATTATTATTATTATTATTATTATTATTATTATTATTATTATTGGTGCTATCTATATTATTATTATTATTATTATTACTACTACTACTACTACTACTACTGGTGCTATCTATATTATTATTATTATTATTATTATTACTACTGGTCCTATCTATATTATTATTATTATTATTATTATTATTATTACTACTACTACTGGTGCTATCTATATTATTGTTATTATTACCATTATTATTGTTATTATTATTATTATTATTATTATTACTACTACTACTACTACTACTGGTGCTATCTATATTATTATTATTATTATTATTATTATTATTATTATTATTATTATTACTGGTGCTATCTATATTATTATTATTATTATTATTATTATTATTATTATTATTATTACTACTGGGGCTATCTATATTATTATTATTATTATTATTATTATTATTATTATTATTACTACCGGTGCTATCTATATTATTATTATTATTATTATTATTATTACTACTACTACTGGTGCTATCTATATTATTATTATTATTATTATTATTATTATTATTATTATTACTACTACTGGTGCTATCTATATTATTATTATTATTACTCTTATTATTATTTTTACTACTGGTGCTATCTATATTATTATTGTTATTATTATTATTATTATTATTATTATTATTATTATTATTATAATTACTACTGGTGCTATCTATATTATTATTATTATTATTATTATTATTATTACTACTGGTGCTATCTATATTATTGTTATTATTATTATTATTATTATTATTATTACTACTATTACTGGTGCTATCTATATTATTATTGTTATTATTATTATTATTACTACTGGTGCTATCTATATTATTATTATTATTATTATTATTATTATCATAATTACTACTGGTGCTATCTATATTATTATTATTATTATTATTATTATTATTATTATTATTACTACTGGTGCTATCTATATTATTATTATTATTATTATTATTATTATTATTATTATTATTACTTCTGGTGCTATCTATATTATTATTATTATTATTATTATTATTATTATTATTATTACTACTACTAGTGCTATCTATATTATTATTATTATTATTATTATTATTATTATTATTATTATTATTACTACTACTGGTGCTATCTATATTATTATTATTATTATTATTATTATTATTATTATTACTACCGGTGCTATCTATATTATTATTATTATTATTATTATTATTACTGGTGCTATCTATATTATTATTATTATTATTATCACTACTGGTGCTATCTATATTATTATTATTATTATTATTATTATTATTGTTATTATTACTGGTGCTATCTATATTATTATTATTATTATTATTATTATTATTATTATTATTATTATTACTACTGGTGCTATCTATATTATTATTATTATTATTATTATTATTATTATTATTATTATTATTATTATTACTACTGGTGCTATCTATATTATTATTAATATTATTATTATTATTATTATTACTACTACTGGTGCTATCTATATTATTATTATTATTATTATTATTATTATTATTATTATTATTATTATTACTACTGGTGCTATCTATATTATTATTATTATTATTATTATTATTATTATTACTACTACTGGTGCTATCTATATTATTATTATTATTATTATTATTATTACTACTACTGGTGCTATCTATATTATTATTATTATTATTATTATTATTATTATTATTATTATTACTACTGGTGCTATCTATATTATTATTATTATTATTATTATTATTATTATTACTACTACTGGTGCTATCTATATTATTATTATTATTATTATTATTATTACTACTACTGGTGCTATCTATATTATTATTATTATTATTATTATTACTGGTGCTATCTATATTATTATTATTATTATTATTATTATTATTACTACTACTGGTGCTATCTATATTATTATTATTATTATTATTATTATTACTGGTGCTATCTATATTATTATTATTATTTTTATTATTATTATTATTACTACTGGTGCTATCTATATTATTATTATTATTATTTTTATTATTATTATTATTATTATTATTATTATTACTACTGGTGCTATCTATATTATTATTATTATTATTATTATTTTTATTATTATCATTATTATTATTATTATTACTACCGGTGCTATCTATATTATTATTATTATTATTATTATTATTATTACTGGTGCTATCTATATTATTATTATTATTATTATTATTATTACTGGTGCTATCTATATTAATATTATTATTATTATTATTATTACTACTGGTGCTATCTATATTATTATTATTATTATTATTATTATTATTATTATTATTATTACTACTGGTGCTATCTGTATTATTATTATTATTATTATTATTATTATTACTACTGGTGCTAAATATATTATTATTATTATTATTATTATTATTATTATTATTACTACCGGTGCTATCTATATTATTATTATTATTATTATTATTATTATTATTATTATTATTACTACTGGTGCTATCTATATTATTATTATTATTATTATTATTATTATTATTATTATTATTATTACTGGTGCTATCTATATTATTATTATTATTATTATTAATATTATTATTACTACTGGTGCTATCTATATTATTATTATTATTATTATTATTATTATTATTATTATTATTATTATTATTATTATTACTACTGGTGCTATCTATATTATTATTATTATTATTATTATTATTATTATTATTATCATTATTACTACTGGTGCTATCTATATTATTATTATTATTATTATTATTATTATCTTTATTACTACTACTACTACTACTACTACTGGTGCTATCTATATTATTATTATTAATATTATTATTATTATTACTGGTGCTATCTATATTATTATTATTATTATTATTATTATTACTGGTGCTATCTATATTAATATTATTATTATTATTATTATTATTATTATTATTATTACTACTGGTGCTATCTATATTATTATTATTATTATTATTATTATTATTATTATTATTATTATTACTACTGGTGCTATCTGTATTATTATTATTATTATTATTATTATTATTATTACTACTGGTGCTAAATATATTATTATTATTATTATTATTATTATTATTATTATTACTACCGGTGCTATCAATATTATTATTATTATTATTATTATTATTATTATTATTACTACTGGTGCTATCTATATTATTATTATTATTATTATTATTATTATTATTATTATTATTATTATTATTACTGGTGCTATCTATATTATTATTATTATTATTATTAATATTATTATTACTACTGGTGCTATCTATATTATTATTATTATTATTATTATTATTATTATTATTATTATTATTATTACTTCTGGTGCTATCTATATTATTATTATTATTATTATTATTATTATTATTATTATTATTACTACTACTAGTGCTATCTATATTATTATTATTATTATTATTATTATTATTATTATTATTATTATTACTACTACTGGTGCTATCTATATTATTATTATTATTATTATTATTATTATTATTATTATTATTATTACTACCGGTGCTATCTATATTATTATTATTATTATTATTATTACTGGTGCTATCTATATTATTATTATTATTATTATCACTACTGGTGCTATCTATATTATTATTATTATTATTATTATTATTATTGTTATTATTACTGGTGCTATCTATATTATTATTATTATTATTATTATTATTATTATTATTATTACTACTGGTGCTATCTATATTATTATTATTATTATTATTATTATTATTATTATTATTATTATTATTATTATTATTATTATTATTACTACTGGTGCTATCTATATTATTATTAATATTATTATTATTATTATTATTACTACTACTGGTGCTATCTATATTATTATTATTATTATTATTATTATTATT
>NW_027170768.1:422500-547229 GCF_036898095.1 Palaemon carinicauda
TGCTATCTATATTATTTTTATTATTATTATTATTTTTTTTTTTATTATTATTATTATTATTATTATTATTATTATTATTTTTTTTTTATTATTATTATTATTATTATTATTATTATTACTACTACCGGTGCTATCTATATTATTATTCTTATTACTATTATTATTATTATTATTACTACTGGTGCTATCTATATTATTATTATTATTATTATTATTATTATTATTATTATTATTATTATTACTACTGGTGCTATCTATATTATCATTATTATTACTATTATTATTATTATTACTACTGGTGCTATCTATATTATTATTATTATTATTATTGTTATTATTATTACTATTGGTGCTATCTATATTATTATTATTATTATTATTATTATTATTATTATTATTACTGGTGCTATCTATATTATTATTATTATTATTATTATTATTATTATTATTATTACTACTACTGGTGCTATCTATATTATTATTATTATTATTATTATTATTATTATTATTATTATTATTATTACTGGTGCTATCTATATTATTATTATTATTATTATTATTATTATTATTATTATTACTACTACTACTGATGCTATCTATATTATTATAATTATTATTATTATTACTACTGGTGCTATCTATATTATTATTATTATTATTATTATTATTATTATTATTATTATTATTATTATAACTACTGGGGCTATCTATATTATTATTATTATTATTATTATTATTATTATTATCATTATTATTATTATTATTATTACTACTGGTGCTATCTATATTATTATTATTATTATTATTATTATTATTATCATTATTATTACTACTGGTGCTATCTATATTATTATTATTATTATTATTATCATTATTATTATTACTAATGGTGCTATCTATATTATTATTATTATTACTACTGGTGCTATCTATATTATTATTATTATTATTATTATTACTACTGGTGCTATCTATATTATTATTATTATTATTATTATTACTACTGGTGCTATCTATATTATCATTATTATTATTATTATTATTATTATTATTATTATTATTATTATTACTACTGGTGCTATCTTTATTATTATTATTATTATTATTATTATTATTATTACTACTGGTGCTATCTATATTATTATTATTATTATTATTATTATTATTATTATTATTACTGGTGCTCTCTATATTATTATTATTATTATTATTACTACTGGTGCTATCTATATTATTATTATTATTACTTCTGGTGCTATCTATATTATTATTATTATTATTATTATTATCATTATTATTATCATTATTATTATTACTACTGGTGCTATCTATATTATTATTATTATTATTATTATTATTATTATTATTATTACTGGTGCTATCTATATTATTATGATTATTATTATTATTATTATTATTATTACTACCTGTGCTATCTCTATTATTATTATTATTATTATTATTATTATTACTGGTGCTATCTATATTATTATTATTATTATTATTATTATTATTATTATTACTACTGGTGCTATCTATATTATTATTATTATTATTATTATTATTATTACTACTGGTGCTATCTATATTATTATTATTATTATTATTATTATTATTATTATTATTATTATTACTACTGGTGCTATCTATATAATTATTATTATTATTATTATTATTATTATTATTACGACCGGTGCTATCTATATTATTATTATTATTATTATTATTATTATTATTATTATTACTACTGGTGCTATCTATATTATTATTATTACTATAATTTTTATTATTATTATTATTATTACTACTGGTGCTATCTATATTATTATTATTATTACTATTATTATTATTATTACTACTGATTCTATCTATATTATTATTATTATTATTATTATTATTATTATTATTATTATTATTATTATTACTGGTGCTATCTATATTATTATTATTATCATTATTATTATTATTACTACTGATGCTATCTATATTATTATTATTATTATTATTATTATTATTATTATTATTATTACTATTGGTGCTATCTATATTATTATTATTATTATTATTATTATTATTATTATTACTACAACTACTGGTGCTATCTATATTATTATTATTATTATTATTATTATTATTATTATTATTATTACTGGTGCTATCTATATTATTATTATTATTACTATTATTATTATTATTACTACTGGTGCTATCTATATTATTATTATTATTATTATTATTATTATTTTTATTATTATTATTACTACTGGTGCTATCTATATTATTATTATTATTATTATTATTATTATTATTATTATTATTATTATTACTACTGGTGCTATCTATATTATTATTAGTATTATTATTATTATTACTACTGGTGCTATCTATATTATTATTATTATTATTATTATTATTATTATTATTATTACTACTGGTGCTATCTATATTATTATTATTATTATTATTATTATTATTATTATTATTATTATTACTACTACTACTGGTGCTATCTATATTATTATTATTATTATTATTACTACTGGTGCTATCTATATTATTATTATTATTATTATTATTATTACTACTGGTGCTATCTATATTATTATTATTATTATTATTATTATTATTATTATTATTACTACTGGTGCTATCTATATTATTATTATTATTATTATTTTTATTATTATTATTATTATTATTATTATTATTATTATTACTACTGGTGCTATCTATATCATTATTATTATTATTATTATTATTATTATTATTATTATTATTACTACTGGTGCTATATATATTATTATTATTACTATTATTATTATTATTACTACTGGTGCTATCTATATTATTATTATTACTATTATTATTATTATTATTATTATCATTATTATTATTATTATTACTACTGGTGCTATCTATATTATTATTATTACTATTATTATTATTACTGCTACTGGTGCTATCTATATTATTATTATTATTATTATTATTATTATTATTATTATTATTATTATTATTATTATTATTACTACTGGTGCTATCTATATTATTATTATTATTATTATTATTATTATTATTATTATTACTATAACTACTGGTGCTATCTATATTATTATTATTATTATTATTATTATTACTACTGGTGCTATCTATATTATTATTATTATCATTATTATTACTACTACTACTGGTGCTATCTATATTATTATTATTATTATTATTATTATTATTATTACTACTGGTGCTATCTATATTATTATTATTATTATTATTATTATTACTACTGGTGCTATATATATTATTATTATTATTATTATTATTATTATTATTATTATTATTATTACTACTACTACTGGTGCTATCTATATTATTATTATTATTATTATTATTATTATTATTATTACTACTGGTGCTATCTATATTATTATTATTATTACTATTATTATTATTACTACTACTGGTGCTATCTATATTATTATTATTATTATTATTATTATTATTATTATTATTATTACTACTGGTGCTATCTATATTATTATTATTATTATTATTATTATTATTATTATTATTATTATAACTACTGGTGCTATCTATATTATTATTATTATTATTATTATTATTATTATTACTACTGGTGCTATCTATATTATTATTATTATTATTATTATTACTACTACTGGTGCTATCTATATTATTATTATTATTATTATTATTATCATTATTATTACTACTGGTGCTATCTATACTATTATTATTATTATTATTATTATTACTGGTGCTATCTATATTATTATTATTATTATTATTATCATTATTATTACTACTGGTGCTATCTATATTATTATTATTATTACTACTGGTGCTATCTATATTATTATTATTATTATTATTATTATTATTATTATTACTGGTGCTATCTATATTATTATTATTATTATTATTATTATTATTACTACTGGTGCTATCTATATTATTATTATTATTATTATTATTATTATTACTACTGCTGCTATCTATATTATTATTATTATTATTATTATTATTATTATTATTATTATTATTACTGGTGCTATCTATATTATTATTATCACTACTACTGGTGCTATCTATATCATTATTATTATTATTATTATTATTATTATTATTATTATTACTACTGGTGCTATCTATATTATTATTATTATTATTATTATTATTATTATTATTATTATTACTGGTGCTATCTATATTATTATTATTATTATTATTATTACTACTGGTGCTATCTATATTATTATTATCATTATTATTATTACTACTGGTGCTATCTATATTATTATTATTATTATTATTATTATTATTATTATTATTACTACTGGTGCTATCTATATTATTATTATTATTATTATTACTTCTACCACTACTGGTGCTATCTATATTATTATTATTATTATTATTATTATTATTATTATTATTATTACTACTACTCGTGCTATCTATATTATTATTGTTATTATTATTATTATTATTATTATTATTATTATTATTATTACTACTACTACTGGTGCTATCTATATTATTATTATTATTATTATTATTATTACTACCGGTGCTATCTATATTATTATTATTATTATTATTATTATTATTATTATTTTTATTACTGGTGCTATCTATATTATTATTATTATTATTATTATTATTATTATTATTATTATTATTATTATTACTGGTGCTATCTATATTATTATTATTATTATTATTATTATTATTACTACTGGTGCTATCTATATTATTATTATTATTATTATTATTATTATTATTATTATTACTACTGGTGCTATCTATATTATTATTATTATTATTATTATTATTACTACTGGTGCTATCTATATTATTATTATTATTATTATTATTATTATTATTACTACTGGTGCTATCTATATTATTATTATTATTATTATTATTATTATTATTACTACTGGTGCTATCTATATTATTATTATTATTACTACTGGTGCTATCTATATTATTATTATTATTATTATTATTATTATTATTATTACTACTGGTGCTCTCTATATTATTATTATTATTATTATTATTATTATTACTACTGGTGCTATCTATATTATTATTATTATTATTATTATTATTATTATTATTATTATTACTACTGGTGCTATCTATATTATTATTATTATTATTATTATTATTATTATTATTATTATTATTACTGGTGCTATCTATATTATTATTATTATTATTATTATTACTGGTGCTATCTATATTATTATTATTATTATTATTATTATTATTATTATTATTACGACTGGTGCTATCTATATTATTATTATTATTATTATTATTATTACTACTACTACTACTACTGGTGCTATCTATATTATTATTATTTTTATTATTATTATTACTACTACTACTACTAATGGTGCTATATATATTATTATTATTATTATTATTACCGGTGCTATCTATATTATTATTATTATTATTATTATTATTATTATTACCACTGGTGCTATCTATATTATTATTATTATTATTATTATTATTATTATTACTACTGGTGCTATCTATATTATTATTATTATTATTATTATTATTATTATTATTACTACTGGTGCTATCTATATTATTATTATTATTATTATTATTATTATTATTATAGGTGCTATCTATATTATTATTATTATTATTATTATTATTATTATTATTACTACCGGTGCTATCTATATTATTATTATTATTATTATTATTATTACTACTACTGGTGCTATATATATTATTATTATTATTATTATTACTACTACTACTGGTGCTATATATATTATTATTATTATTATTATCATTATTATTATTATTATTACTGGTGCTATCTATATTATTATTATTATTATTATTATTATTATCATTATTATTATTATTATTACTACTGGTGCTATCTATATTATTATTATTATTATTTTTATTATTATTACTACTGGTGCTACCTATATTATTATTATTATTATTATTATTATTATTATTACTACTGGTGCTATCTATATTATTATTATTATTATTATTATTATTATTATTATTATTACTACTGGTGCTATCTATATTATTATTATTATTATTATTACTACTACTGGTGCTATCTATATTATTATTATTATTATTATTATTATTATTATTATTATTATTATTATTATTATTATTATTACTACCGGTGCTATCTATATTATTATTATTATTATTATGATTATTATTACTGATGCTATCTATATTATTATTATTATTATTATTATTATTATTATTACTGGTGCTATCTATATTATTATTATTATTATTATTATTATTATTATTATTACTGGTGCTATCTATATTATTATTATTATTATTATTATTATTATTATTACTACTACTGGTGCTATCTATATTATTATAATTATTATTATTATTATTACTACTACTACTGGTGCTATCTATATTATCATTATTATCATTATTATTATTATTATTATTACTGGTGCTATCTACATTATTATTATTATTATTATTATTATTATTATTATTATTATTAGTCAGATAAATGGAGGTCGGCATTATGACAATAGACTTCATTCGTTTATCTTGAAGAATTTTGACATGCAAATTGGGAAGGTGAAATCCTTAACCTTTACAATTCAGTTATGAAATATATTAACAAATGTTTGATATATATATATATATATATATATATATATATATATATATATATATGTGTGTGTGTGTGTGTGTGTGTGTGTGTGTGTGTGTGTGTATTGTATACATAATGTTATGCTAGCTTTAATAATGTCAAGTAATATTTATTTTGTCTTTTTCGTGAAGTTCCCCCTTAATTGTACTTCCATAGCATTTACTCCGTAATCCTTGTTTGAACCGTGATTTTGTTTGTATTTATTTTTCCTTGTTGGGGTGAAGTTTAGTCTTCTTTGGAAGTTAGAATTGGTTTTGAGATCAGATTCTTTTGCGCTGTGTAACTATTAAGTATTACTCTTTAAGTATCTCCAGTATTTCGTAAGTTGCTCCAGCAAGAGTTGATTTTGTATTTTATTCTATTGTTTTAGTGTACACGAGTTGTGGTGAATTTATTTGTATTTATTTTGTAGTGCAACAGAGAATAGTGACCCCTTTAGTTCAATGTTTTGAAGTGTAAGGGGCGAACTACTTATTCAGTTTTTTTAACTTTTCAACGATGCTGCGATTATGAATGTGAGGTTAGCTTGTAAGGCGTACAAGCTAACTACTGAATTCTATTGAAGTAATATTCGGAAATTTGTAAGGACGAAATTGTGTAGAACATGTTCATACCTTAGTATTTTGATGTGGGTCAAATCAGCTCGGGTTGGCATATTTGTAAAGTAAAGAGAATTGAGTGAGCCAATTTTACGAGGTATTCGGTTAAACCTTAATGGAAAGTAATTATAATATTACACATCTGGTAGGCTTAAGAACCATAGGTTAGTTCATGTGTATCTCCAGAAATTGGATGGAATTGATAGTGAAAATTCACAGTTAATTATGGCTACTGTGATTACAGGTGATAATCTTCCTACCCTAAAAGGCTAACTTTATATATGTAACACTTATAATCTTGCCTGACATTTCGTGCATTATAAAGTCCCCAGCTTGATAATACTTGGCTGATATTACTACTTTTTCAGATGTACCTCTACCATCAGTTGTTGCTTCACAGGTGGTATTGACACCTGGGACTAATCTAGTGTCAGAGACCCTACAGAATACCACTGGCTGATATTACTACTTTTTCAGATGTACCCCTACCATCAATTGTTGCTTTACATGTGGTATTTACACCTGGGACTAATCTAGTGTCAGAGACCCTACAGAATACCACTGGCTGATATTACTACTTTTTCAGATGTACCCCTACCATCAATTGTTGCTTCGCATGTGGTATTTACACCTGGGACTAATCTAGTGTCAGAGACCCTACAGAATACTACTGGCTGATATTACTACTTTTTCAGATGTACCCCCTAGTGTCAGAGACCCTACAGAATACCACTGGCTGATATTACTACTTTTTCAGATATACCTCTACCATCAGTTGTTGCTTCACATGTGGTATTGACACCTGGGACTAATCTAGTGTCAGAGACCCTACAGAATACCACTGGCTGATATTGCTACTTTTTCAGATGTACCTCTACCATCAGTTGTTGCTTCACATGTGGTTTTGACACCTGGGACTAATCTAGTGTCAGAGACCCTACAGAATACCACTGGCTGATATTACTACTTTTTCAGATGTACCCCTACCATCAGTTGTTGCTTCACATGTGGTATTGACACCTGGGACTAATTTAGTGTCAGACCCCCTACAGAATACCACTTACAAAAAAGAAGTTTTGGAAAGTTATTTTTGTCAAGAAATGGTTGGCAGAAAAGTGATCAAATCATGGACCTTCCCCTGCATCCTCTACCAAAAAACCAGGTAAGTCTTTTGAGTCTCTGAAGGTTATCGGGAGTTAAATTCTGTTGCCACCCATAAGGACTCTAATCCTTTGAAAAGTTAGAGTTTTTCAATATTAAACTTACCCGATAATCATGTAGCTGTCAACTCCGTTGCCCGATAGAATTCTACGGGAGGGATACGCCAGCTATCACAATACTAGAAGGGGGTGTACTCACCAGCGCCACCTGTGGCCAGGTACTACAGTACTTCTTGTTGACACCTCCTCAATTTTTCCTCTGTCGTGCTTCCGGCAAGACGTTCTGGGATACGCTTATGATCTTGGAGTATTTTCACGGCTTTTGGTGAAGTATTTCTCTCAGATTTCGGCTGTCGCTTTACTGGAAAACTTCTATATTAGCTTAGATAGGTATTATTTAGTTCTGATTAATGGTTAACGATCTTTTTGCTTGATTTGGAATCCCCACTTGGCTAACTCTTTGATTCAAGATGTCTGACATTTCACAAGCCCCACCCCATAGACGATGTAGGTCTTGTAATAGGCGTATTCCGAAGGCCTCGGTAGATCCTCACACCGCTTGTTCTGACTGTAGGGAAAGACCCTGTCAGTTGGAAGATCGATGTGAGGAATGCGCCGGACTTTCGGAACTTGATTTTGTCCGATTTCTTAAGTATTCTACCAAGTTAGAGAGAAAGAGAGTTAGGAGGAGTTCTTCTCGCTCTTCACTTTTTTCCTCACCTCATGATCCCCTACCTTTTCCTCCCCCTGTAGTGGCTACCCCCGAACCTACTATTTGCCCTCAACCTGATATGTCTGTTGTTTTGCGTGCCATTCAGGCTTTAAGTGACAAAGTGGAGTCGGTGGTTAGTGATCACAAGTCTCTTATGGCCGAAGTCAAGGAACTTAAGGTCAAGAGTGCAGTGGGTGGTAATAGTGCCAGTGCTGTGACGAGTGCTAGTGTCAGTGCAGTGCCAAGTGCTAGTGTCAGTGTCAGTGTGGTGCGTGAGGGTACTTCTGTGCGTGCCAGTCGTCCTCCCAGTCCGGGACCTCTTGCAAGCTCCCAAGCCCAGGGGAGAAGCAATGTCGAAGGGCAAAAGGGTTCGGCAGGCCTTGATCGGCGCACAGAAGTATCCTCGGTGGTTGCGGGCGTGTCTTCCAGAGACCGTCACTCCCACCCGCAGACGATTGAGCCCGTCTTTTACTCGTCTGCTGAAGAATTGTCAGGGAGGAAACGTTGGACTCAGGTCTCAAGACCTCTCAAACGCAGAGTCCAGACCTCAAGAGCTCTGCAACCTGGCTGCAGTCATTGGATCAGCTCTGACTCGCCGCAGTCATCAGTTGAAGGCACTCCTCCTAAGAGGAGTAAGGTGCTGCCGCAACAGATCTCTTCTGTTAAGGCTTTGCCTCAGCAGACCTTAGTGTCTGCCGACCCCAAGTTGACTCTACTGCAGTCCATGCAGTCACAACTTGCGGTCTTGATGCGTGAGTGTCAGGCTGAGAAGGTTACACCTCCTCCTGCGATCGCTCCGCCTAACCGCAGTCCTGCCTGCCAGGCGCACGATGTTGAGGCTCCTCAGGATACCTTACCACGTACTGAGTTACCAGTTTCCAGCGGTGTGCAGCTACCTCCGCCTTCCTTAAGGCAACCTCAGCAATGGGAACAGGAAGCTTATACCTTACTTCCTCCGCTTCCACTTGCGGTTCCACCAGTGAGGCAACACTCTCTTGAGGTACAACAACCTCTCCCATCCATGAGGCAGACACCTCAGCTCTCGCTGCAGCGACCTCAACCCTCCTCAAGGCGAGAGCCTCAACACCTTAGCCTTGCGCCTCAGGAACCTCAACTCGCGAGACAAGTTATGCGTTCTGCGCAGCCTCTACCCCAACTCTCGCAGCTCACACCTCAGGAACCTCTACTCGTTCCTCAGGAACTTGCTACTGCGCATCCGCTCACCTTACAGCAAGCGCAACCCTTGAGGCAAGACACTCATGCCAGGAGTCAGCCTCCTCCACCCATGCGCCTACCTTCTGCTACTTCTTTTGACCAGCCTTTGCAGCCTGAGCCTCAGGTGTTCCCTCAACAGAGGCTTGAGGAGGAAACCACAAGCGTTTTTGCTCCAGCTCGTGCAGATTCTGCTGTTCAGCATACCTTACCTCTCACTTCGCTACACTCTGGTGATGAGGTTTCTGATGATGAGGCTGCACACCTGGACCCCTCATCAGACGTGGATGAATCAAAGTCTTCTCCGCCTCCTATTGACTTTCGTAAGGTCTTGGCTCTTTTCAGAGAGGTATACCCAGACCATTTTGTCTCTGCTACCCCCCGCTCTCCGCCATCTGAGTTTTCGCTGGGCATGCAGCCAGCCAAGTCAACGTATACTAAGCTCGTCTTTGCAAGGTCCTCTAAGAGAGCGTTAAGGATTTTAGGGGAGTGGTTGCAGTCTAAGCAGCAACTAGGAAGGACTTCCTTTATGTTTCCTCCGACTAAGCTCACTTCTAAAGCGGGCGTTTGGTATGCCACAGGAGAGGAACCAGGCTTGGGAGTACCTGCCTCTGCCCAGGCTGACTTCTCAAGTTTGGTAGACTCTCCTCGTAGAACAGCAATGAGGCGCTCTAAGGTTTGCTGGACCTTCTCAGATCTTGATCACTTCCTTAAGGGTGTATTTAGAGCCTTTGAGATGTTCAATTTCCTAGACTGGTGCCTGGGGGCCCTTAGCAAGAAGACCTCCCCTGCGGACAAGGACTCAGCCATGCTCTTAATGTCCTGCATGGATAAGGCTATTAGGGATGGATCTGGCGAGCTTGCTTCGATGTTTGTGTCAGGAGTGCTTAAGAAAAGGGAGCAGCTTTGTTCCTTCCTTTCCTCCAGCATCACACCTTGTCAAAGGTCTCAACTCCTTTTCGCTCCGCTCTCTAAGTTCCTGTTTCCTGAAGAGCTTGTTAAGGACTTGTCTGCGGCCCTGATACAAAAGGACACCCATGATCTTGTGGCCTCATCAGCTCGTAAGACTAAGGTTGCTACCTCAGTCCCCAGGACTTATCGCACCCCAGTGGCTGATACTCCTGCTACGAGGTTTATTCCGCCCTTTCGTGGTAGAGCCCCCAGCCGAGGAAGCTCCCGTACAGACTCTTCCAGGAGCAAGTCTAGGAAAGGTTCCAAGACTTCTAAAGGCAAAAACTGACTCTCCTCATCTCCAGACAGCAGTAGGAGCCAGACTCAAGATCTTCTGGCAAGCCTGGGAAAAGAGAGGTGCAGACGCCCAGTCTGTCAGTTGGCTGAGGGAGGGTTACAGGATACCATTCTGCCGCAAACCCCCTCTGACCACATCTCCCATCAACCTCTCTCCCAACTACAAAGAAAAGGACAAGAGGCTAGCGTTGCACCAGGAGGTGTCGCTCCTTTTACAGAAGAAGGCAGTGGTTATAGTCCGGGACCATCAATCCCCGGGCTTCTACAACCGTCTCTTTCTGGTGGCCAAGAAGACAGGAGGTTGGAGACCGGTGCTGGACGTCAGCGCGCTCAATGCTTATGTCACCAAGCAGACGTTCACGATGGAGACGACGAAGTCGGTCCTAGCAGCGGTCAGGCAGGAGGACTGGATGGTCTCGTTGGACCTGAAAGATGCTTACTTTCACGTTCCTATTCATCCAGACTCCCAACCTTTCCTGAGATTCGTTTTTGGAAAGGTTGTCTACCAATTCCAAGCCCTGTGTTTTGGCCTAAGCACAGCTCCTATGGTGTTTACGCATCTGATGAGGAATATTGCAAAATTCCTCCACTTATCGGACATCAGAGCCTCCCTTTATTTAGACGACTGGCTGTTGAGAGCCTCCACGAGTCGTCGCTGTCTGGAGAGTCTCAACTGGACTTTGGACTTGATCAGAGAACTGGGTCTGTTAGTCAATCTAGAAAAGTCTCAGCTCATTCCCTCCCAATCCATTGTGTACCTGGGAATGGAGATTCGGAGTCAGGATTTTCGGGCTTTTCCATCGGCCCCAAGGATAAGCCAAGCCCTAGATTGCATCCTGAGCATGCTGAAGAGGAGCAGTTGCTCGGTGAGACAGTGGATGAGTCTCACAGGGACCCTTTCATCGTTGGCCCTGTTCGTCGAGCTAGGGAGACTCCACCTCCGCCCTCTTCAATTCCATCTTGCAGCTCATTGGGACAAGGGGTTGACTCTCGAAGCAGTCTCTATCCCAGTCACCAAAGAGATGAAGACCACTCTCTTGTGGTGGAAGACCAATCTCCTTCTCAGGGAGGGCCTATCGTTGGCGATTCAGACCCCCAATCTTCATCTCTTCTCGGATGCATCGGACTCGGGCTGGGGCGCGACCTTGAACGGACAGGAGTGCTCGGGAACGTGGAACGAGGAACAGGAAACGCTCCACATCAACTGCAAGGAGCTACTAGCAGTTCATTTAGCCCTATTGAACTTCAAGTCCCTCCTGCTAGGCAAGGTGGTGGAGGTGAACTCCGACAACACCACAGCCTTGGCTTACATCTCCAAGCAAGGAGGGACCCATTCGAGGAGCCTATACGAGATCGCAAGGGACCTCCTCATTTGGTAAAGAAGTCTAAACCTCACCCTAGTTACGAGGTTCATTCAGGGCAACATGAACGTCTCAGCAGATCGCCTAAGCAGAAGGGATCAGGTCATCCCCACGGAATGGACCCTCCACAAGAGCGTGTGCAACAGACTTTGGACCTTGTGGGGTCAGCCGACCATCGATCTGTTTGCCACCTCCATGACCAAGAGACTTCCTTTGTACTGTTCCCCAGTTCCAGACCCAGCAGCAGTTCATGTGGATGCTTTTCTGCTGAACTGGTCCCATCTCGACCTTTACGCATTTCCACCGTTCAAGATCATAAACAAAGTCCTTCAGAAGTTCATCTCGCACGAAGGGACACGGCTGACGCTGGTTGCTCCCCTTTGGCCTGCAAGAGAATGGTTCACAGAGGTACTATAATGGCTGGTCGACGTCCCCAGGACTCTCCCTCTAAGAGTGGACCTTCTACGTCAACCTCACGTAGACAGGTTGCACCCAAACCTCCACGCTCTTCGGCTGACTGCCTTCAGACTGTCGAAAGATTCGCTAGAGCTAGAGGCTTTTCGAAGGAGGCAGCCAGTGCGATTGCCAGAGCAAGGAGGGTATCCACTCGTAGAGTCTACCAATCCAAGTGGGAAGTCTTCCGGAGCTGGTGTAGAGCCAATGCAGTTTCCTCTACCAATACCTCTGTGACCCAAATAGCTGACTTCCTATTACATCTTAGGAATGAGAGATCCCTTTCAGCTCCTACGATTAAAGGGTACAGGAGTATGTTGGCTTCAGTTCTCCGCCACAGAGGTTTGGACCTTTCTTCCAACAAGGACCTTCAAGACATCCTTAAGTCTTTTGAGACTTCTAAAGAGCGTCGTCTACCCACTCCAGGCTGGAACCTAGACGTAGTCTTAAGGTTCCTTATGTCACCTAGGTTCGAACCTCTCCAGTCAGCTTCCTTCAAGGACCTTACCCTCAAGACTCTTTTTCTCGTCTGCCTTGCAACAGCTAAAAGAGTCAGTGAGGTTCATGCCTT
Source organism: Palaemon carinicauda (assembly GCF_036898095.1). Classification (NCBI taxonomy): domain Eukaryota; kingdom Metazoa; phylum Arthropoda; class Malacostraca; order Decapoda; family Palaemonidae; genus Palaemon; species Palaemon carinicauda. The sequence continues at coordinate 436,538 of NW_027170768.1, forward strand.
CAGCAAGAACATTGGGTTCACATCCGAATCTGCAACATGTTCTTTACAGCTCGGATTCTTAGCTAAGAATGAACTTCCTTCACGTCCTTGGCCTAGATCGTTTGAAATACCTAGCCTCTCCAACATGGTAGGTAACGAGCTAGAAAGAGTTCTTTGCCCTGTCAGAGCTCTGAAATTTTATCTTAATAGGTCAAAACCTATTCGAGGACAGTCAGAAGCCTTATGGTGTGCCATCAAGAAACCTTCGAGGCCCATGTCCAAAAACGGGGTTTCGTATTATATAAGGCTTCTGATTAGAGAAGCTCTTTCTCACTTAAAGGAGGAAGACCTTGCTTTGCTGAAGGTAAGGACCCACGAAGTGAGAGCCGTAGCTACTTCGATGGCCTTTAATAAAAACCGTTCTCTGCAGAGCATAATGGATGCAACCTATTGGAGGAGCAAGTCAGTGTTTGCATCATTTTATCTTAAAGATGTCCAGTCTCTTTACGAGAACTGCTACACCCTGGGACCATTCGTAGCAGCGAGTGCAGTAGTAGGTGAGGGCTCAGCCACTACATTCCCTTAATCCCATAACCTTTTTTAACCTTTCTCTTGAATGCTTTTATTGTTGTTTTTATGGTTGTTACGGTAGGCTAAGAAGCCTTCCGCATCCTTTTGATTTGGCGGGTGGTCAATTCATTCTTGAGAAGCGCCTGGGTTAGAGGTTGTGTAGAGGTCCTTTAGTAGGGGTTGCAGCCCTATATACTTTAGCACCTTTGAGTTGATTCAGCCTCCTAAGAGGAACGCTGCGCTCAGTAAGGAAGACGAACTTAAAAAAGAGGCAGAGTAACTGTTCAAGTCGACTTCCTTACCAGGTACTTATTATTTCATTGTTATTTTGAGATAACTGTTATATGAAATACGGGATACTTAGCTATCCTTTAATCTTGTACACTGGTTTTCACCCACCCCCCTGGGTGTGAATCAGCTACATGATTATCGGGTAAGTTTAATATTGAAAAATTTTATTTTTATTTGTAAAATAAATTTTTGAATATACTTACCCGATAATCATGATTTAATTGACCCTCCCTTCCTCCCCATAGAGAACCAGTGGACCGAGGAAAAATTGAGGAGGTGTCAACAAGAAGTACTGTAGTACCTGGCCACAGGTGGCGCTGGTGAGTACACCCCCTTCTAGTATTGTGATAGCTGGCGTATCCCTCCCGTAGAATTCTGTCGGGCAACGGAGTTGACAGCTACATGATTATCGGGTAAGTATATTCAAAAATTTATTTTACTAATAAAAATAACATTTTAATATTGTTGCAAATGTTAATCTTTTTTAATAATTTTCATAAAGATTATACTATATAAGTACCCTTGACAAAATGCTAGGAAGGCTTCTTCCTGCATCATAGTGTAGTTCACTTTCAATACTGTTCTTCCCCTTTGAAATGACAAATGCTGTTGAAAACTTTCAACCTTTCAACGTAGTGTTTAATTTCAATACTGTTCTTCACCTTTGAAATGACAAATGCTGTTGAAAACTTTCAACCTTTTAACGTAATGTGTTCAATTTCAATACTGTTCTTCCCCTTTGAAATGACAAATGCTGTTGAAACCTTTCAACCTTTTAATGTTCTTTTTCAGATAAAATTATGTCATCGATGACAATGGTCCACGACGATACATGGGAAGAACTTTTAAAGCTCGTGAGACCTGTTTCTTCGCCTTGGAAATCTGGCAGAAAACTACCATTGGGAAAGTCTTGTAACTCTGGTCATGGATGTCGGGAGCGGAAAGATTGCACCCAAGGATGGCAGTTACATGCATTAAAGGATTTCCTACTCCCGTAAACAAGGCAGTTCAGTGCTCTGTTTAGCATGGCTTAATTTTATAAAGTTCTGAACGAACATTTTCGGTAGTTGCTGTACCTCTGATTAATCTCGCCAGCCCTAAGATCGACTCTAGTGGGCAAAAGATTGTCAACGTGCATTTCCAGCTATTAAAATGACTAAGTAGGCAGAAGATTGTCAACGTGCATTTCCAGCTATTAAAATGACTATAGTGGACAGAAGATTGCCAACGTGCATTTCCAGCTATTAAAGTGACTGTAGTGGGCAGAAGATTGCCAACGTGCATTTCCAGCTATTAAAATGACTGTAGTGGGCAGAAGATTGTCAACGTTCATTTCCAGCTATTAAAGTGACTGTAGTGGGCAGAAGATTGTCAACGTGCATTTCCAGCTATTAAAATGACTGTAGTGGGCAGAAGATTGTCAACGTGCATTTCCAGCTATTAAAATGACTGTAGTGGGCAGAAGATTGCCAACGTGCATTTCCAGCTATTAAAATGACTGTAGTGGGCATTAAAATGACTGTAGTGGGCAGAAGATTGCCAACGTGCATTTCCAGCTATTAAAATGACTGTAGTGGGCAGAAGATTGTCAACGTGCATTTCCAGCTATTAAAATGACTGTAGTGGGCAGAAGATTGCCAACGTGCATTTCCAGCTATTAAAATGACTGTAGTGGGCAGAAGATTGCCAACGTGCATTTCCAGCTATTAAAATGACTGTAGTGGGCAGAAGATTGTCAACGTGCATTTCCAGCTATTAAAATGACTGTAGTGGGCAGAAGATTGCCAACGTGCATTTCCAGCTATTAAAATGACTGTAGTGGGCAGAAGATTGCCAACGTGCATTTCCAGCTATTAAAATGACTGTAGTGGGCAGAAGATTGTCAACGTGCATTTCCAGCTATTAAAATGACTGTAGTGGGCAGAAGATTGCCAACGTGCATTTCCAGCTATTAAAATGACTGTAGTGGGCAGAAGATTGTCAACGTGCATTTCCAGCTATTAAAATGACTGTAGTGGGCAGAAGATTGCCAACGTGCATTTCCAGCTATTAAAATGACTGTAGTGGGCAGAAGATTGCCAACGTGCATTTCCAGCTATTAAAATGACTGTAGTGGGCAGAAGATTGTCAACGTGCATTTCCAGCTATTAAAATGACTGTAGTGGGCAGAAGATTGTCAACGTGCATTTCCAGCTATTAAAGTGACTGTAGTGGGCAGAAGATTGTCAACGTGCATTTCCAGCTATTAAAGTGACTGTAGTGGGCAGAAGATTGCCAACGTGCATTTCCAGCTATTAAAGTGACTGTAGTGGGCAGAAGATTGCCAACGTGCATTTCCAGCTATTAAAGTGACTGTAGTGGGCAGAAGATTGCCAACGTGCATTTCCAGCTATTAAAATGACTGTAGTGGGCAGAAGATTGCCAACGTGCATTTCCAGCTATTAAAATGACTGTAGTGGGCAGAAGATTGTCAACGTTCATTTCCAGCTATTAAAGTGACTGTAGTGGGCAGAAGATTGTCAACGTGCATTTCCAGCTATTAAAATGACTGTAGTGGGCAGAAGATTGCCAACGTGCATTTCCAGCTATTAAAATGACTGTAGTGGGCAGAAGATTGTCAACGTGCATTTCCAGCTATTAAAATGGCATTTCCAGCTATTAAAATGGCATTTCCAGCTATTAAAATGGCATTTCCAGCTATTAAAATGACTATAGTGGGCAGAAGATTGTCAACGTGCATTTCCAGCTATTAAAATGACTCTAGTGGGCAGAAGATTGTCAACGTGCATTTCCAGCTATTAAAATGACTACAGTGGGCAGAAGATTATAAACATGCATGTCCAGTTATTAAAATAACCTATGTTGAAGGCTATCTGAATCCGACAAGCTGTTTATCTCAAAGTAGAAGATAGTGATGTGGCTGTAGGAGCAGCTTTGATGCAGACTGATGACTTGATTTACGACCCCAGATTATATATTCGAGTAAACTGAAGCCTCAGTTCCTAGATTACAGTGGAAGAGGCGGCTTGGGCTCTCCTTCGTGCTCTTGAAAAATTTTATTCTTATATAAATCATCTTTGTCTCTTGTAAATAAAGTTTAGACAAATCAATCTCGTTTTTTTAGTTTTTTTTTCTGACCGTAAACCATTGTCTTTTGTAAGTAAATTTTTAAAAAATTAGGTTAACTCTTGAGCCTTTTGGTCCTGCAGCAATATAACCTAGGGATATTGCTTATCAAAGGTAATTTTAAACACCATTGATGACATGCTTCTAGATTTTGACTTGCTTCTGTACACAAAAATCTAATCTACCAGTTTATTTGGATCTACAATGTTCTGTCTCCTCTTGGAGGGATGTGTTAAAAGTATTCTTAAACATTTATCCCTTTTGTTCCCTAATATGTGCTTTCATGAAATTACCATGTAATTTTATTGAACTGTTGTTGTTTATACTTTGTTATTCTTTGTTATAGTTTAATCTTTGCAAGTTAGAATTTGTTTTAAGTAAATTAATGTATCTGTAACTGTAAAGGTTTAACTTAACTCTCAAAAGTATTTTCGTAATTTGCTCTCCCAGCACTTGGTTTAAGTCATTGCTTTGCTCTATTAGAATAGTTTTTCAGTTTTTAAGTTTTGATGATTTGGGAGTTTTTAAAAGATAAACATTGATTTATATAAAGTATTTAAACATATAGATAGTCTTGTTCAAAATATAAATAAGTTTTTTTTCCTTTAGTTTTTGTCGCGTTTATTATATATAAAATCTTAAAGCACAGTCTCTTAGGCCAATTCAGCATGGTTACCAGTAGCGTAACAACATGTATACCTATATATGTGCATTTATATTATACAAACTCTTAATTCGTTCTTTACTTGTAAAAGTATCTAACTCTGAGGTTTTCAACAAGGGAGAATTAAAAGGAGAAACATCAGTGGCCTTTAGTGAACTCAAAGATGGTAGAAATGTTCTCTAGTCTCTTGCAGCCTTTTCAAGTGGGAGAAGGGTGCGAAGTATCTCAAAAGCAAATAAGATCAAGTTGATAAATCCAGAGGAAAGTTTAACAACATTGAACTAGGATGGCAATTTAGAGAAGCCTTTGTCAGTTCTTTTAGAATATGAACTGGCTATGTATATTCACTGAAACCAGACTGACTGGATTCGAAAAAAAAAAACCTTGGAGCAAAGTGGTTTCTACATAATGGGAAGAGATCATGGCACTCTATATTAGGAAATAGTATTTTTTTTATGTAAATTAACTGACAATAGGGAACACACTGCTTGAAAACAGATATACCAGAATATACTTGGACATCTTTCAACTCCGGGGTCACCAGTTGTAAGGACAGTGAGACAAGCGTCACCAAGATCAACTGCTACTTTATTCGTTGTTGTTGTTGTTGGGGTATTAAAGCCAACACTTGTTGGCACAGGCCTTTCCCTTGGTTGGCCCGTATGTGCACGAATGTGCACGGGAGTATATTACAAGGTGCGGACGGAAAGGTAGGATAATGCTGGCGCCAAATCAGATTGAAGTGCCCGCCAAAATATATGTGTTTTCTTACACTTACAAATATATGAATTATGGGTTAACAGAAACATGTTATGAAATGATACATATGTCAAAATTTAGCTCTGGTAGAGCGGAATATATATACATGGGAAATCACAGTGTGGCAAAAAGAGAATTCAAATAAATAAGTAGTTTGTCGATTTTCTGGACGACGAAGGGATCGGTGTCCTTACAATAGGATTTTTGTGTTTATAACTTTATATTTAGATAGTGATAGAGGTAAGGGAAAGGGACAATGCCCTAGAGACTGATCATATATACATATGGTCACAGCACTCAAGCTAGGGCCAGACAATGGCTGCTAATGACTTGGCAGGTAGACAGACATATTGCCTAAAAACATCCCATCCATAGCTCACAAAGATAATGAATTATACTAAATTTAAACAGCTCGTTGAGCCAGATGTTTTAGTATATATAAGAGAGACTTTAATCTCTGCAAGTTTTAGAGTTCCTGGTGAAGAAACCCAGCAACTTTTTACTCCTAAATTTCAGTTCCCTCTAGTTATTAGAAACTAAACCTCATTAATTCACGCTATTTTAACTATATAGTTTATTTGAATATCAAATTATATTAATGTCAACATTTTAACACCAGCTGGAGTATTTTTCAGATCATAAGTTAATTCAAGTGTTTCATCATCTGTTTAATGTTTGCTTAAATTATATGCTACAGCTAAACACACACAAACATCGTAATCAAAACAGTCATTTATTCCTTTAAGTAACCAAATTATATTTGAAATTCTACAAAACACGAATTAAAGTTGGGTAGTTCCTTCACCATCTAAGCTCTTTATAATAATATTATCTATTGAATATTCAACATTAGCGATTTTCAACACCTTAAACCAGTAAATAAAATTATTCAGTCATGTAAGCAATCTTTAAAATGCATCCCACAATTGATGACGTCACTAAAACGTGTTACGGCCTTTAATAAGAGCCTTTATTAGTTTAATTAAAGAAGTATTAACTTTTATAAGGTTAATTTTGTAAAATCTAATTGTCCAAGTCCTAATTCATCTGATATACGTATAGGTATTTCCCCCTAGGCCTGACACGTAATTTCATTCATAAAAATACAATTGTATGACGTCACATGCAACCACCAATCACAGCAGAGGACGAATCCGTCAACGAGACAACAGATATTTCCCGCTAAATATACATAAGGCGAGATGGTTCCTCTGGTTTATGGGATGTTTTTGGCGAGAGAGAGAATAGTGTCAAAGCGTTTGAACTTTTAATGTAATAATTAACTGGTTTCTCGAACAGCTCATAGATCATAGGAACTCCCTCTTGGCGGGATATTCCAGCCCTCTGATTGGCTTGTTACATTTGTTTACAAATTCATACCTCATGTTAAACATCGTAGCCAAAACCTAGTTAATTATTTCTTCTAACAAGACGTATTTATTCAGCTTTAGCATTCGAACAAGATTTATTATCTATTTTATTAATAAATTTATTATATTAAAAGTTAATTTTTACTATAAACTATAATTTATCATTCCTAATTCATCTGCAATATGTATAGATATTTAACTCCTACCGAGACGAACTCATTCATAAAATACTATTGCCTGACGTCACATACTACAACCAATCACAGCAGAGGACGTATTAACCAATGAGACGACAGATATTTCCCGCTAAAAATGCATAAGACGAGAGGGTTCCTCCGACTTATGAGCTGCTGTTGACGAAAAAATCGACTTCACGGGATCCATTTCGCGCAAACGCTCTAGTTAATGAGGTTTTTTTCATCCTATTTAAGCGTTTTAATGCAAATTTACTGAAATTTGAGCAGGTTTCTCCAACAGCAACTCATAAGTCCCAGGAACTCTTGGTGGTACATTCTAGTGTTCTGATTGGCTGTATCTTCCCCAGTTCTGATTGGTTATTGCCTTGTTTACTACGGTTTCACGCACAAACGAACACACCTACATAACATCGTAGCCAAACAAACAGTCAATTACTCCTTCAAATATGACTCATTTATCTAACTTAAGGCCTCTAATAAGATTCCTCATTTATTTTATTTCAAAATTAATAGTATTATTAAGATTATTTTTGTAAAATATATTTTTTTCAACCTCTAAATAATCTAAAATACGTATAGCTTTTTTCTTTGGCTTTACGCACAAACGAACACACGCACATATATCATCGTAGCCAGAAAGTTAGTCAATTATTCCTTCGAATATGACTTATTTTTCTAATTTACGGCCTTTAATAAGATTCTTTATTTATTTTATTTTAAAATTAATAGTATTAATAAGACTATTTTTTGTAAAATTTAATTTTTCAAGCTCTAATTAATCTAAAATACGTATAGGTTTTCCACCCCTAGGCCCCATACGTAACATTCATTCATAAATACGAGTGTCTGACGTCAAATACAACCAGCCAATGAGACAACAGATATTTACCGCCAAAAATACATAAGGTGACTTAGGTGAGAGGGTTCCTCTGTCTTATGAGTTGCTGTTGGCGAACTAGTCAAATTCGTGCCTCCTATTTCATTTTCATACGCAACAGTGTGATTATTTATTTATTTATCCTTCATATCTTCAGTCTTAGACAGTATATTTGAAAGCTCTTGAACTTACTTACAGTAGAGATTTATCTTGTCTACATTAATTTACAACCATTTGTAACTATTTTCGTGTTGACATGATTTCCTTGGCTGATGGATATTGCACACACACACACACACACACACACACACACACATATATATATATATATATATATATATATATATATATATATATATATATATATATATATATATATATATATATATATATATATATATATATATAAACTATCTCTTATGTCCCTCTTGTTCCCTAATATGTGCATCAATGAAATTGCCACGTAATTTTATTGAACTGTTATTGTTTATACTTTATTATTCTTTGTTAAAGTTTAATCTTTGAACGTTGGAATTAAGTAGATTCACTGAGTCTGTAACTCAAAAGTATTTTTGTAATTTGCTCCCCCAGGAATTGGTTTAAGTCATTACTTTGCTCTATTAGAATCTTTTTTCAGTTTTTAAGTTTTGTGATGATTTGGGAGTTTTTAAAAGATAAACATTGTTTTCTAGAAAGTATTTAAACATATAAATAGTCTCTTCAAATATAAATCAAGTTGGTTTTTCTTTAGTTTTTGTCTCCTTTATCATATATAAAATCTTATCGCACAGTCTCTTAGATCGATTCAGCATGGTTACCAGTATCTCAACAACATGTATACCTATATATGTGCATGTATAATATTATACAAACCCTTAATTCATTCTATACTTGTAAAAGCATCTAACTGAGGTTTTCAACAAGGGAGAATTAAAAGGAGAAACATCAGTGTCCTTTAGTGAACTCAAAGATGGTAGAAATGTTCTCTTCAAGTGCAGCCTTTTCAAGTGGGAGAAGGGTGCGAAGTATCTCAAAAGCAAATAAGATCAAGTTGATAAATCCAGAGGAAGGTTTAACAACATTGAACTAGGATAGCAATTTAGAGAAGCCTTTGTCAGTTCTTTTAAAATATGGCCTGTATATATGTATTCACTGAAACCAGACTGACTGGATTCGAAAAAAAAAACCTTGGAGCAAAGTGGTTTCTACGTAATGGGAAGAGATCATGGCACTCTATATTAGGAAATAGTATTTTTTTATGCAAATTAACTGATAATAAGGAACACACTGCTTGAACACAGATATACAAAAGCATACTTTGATCTATCTGTAGAAAATATCGTAACCAAATTGACCATTTAGCAATAAATATGTAATGTGATAAGTCACTACAGGATGGGAGATAAAGACAGAGACCTGATATAGGAAGAAACGACAAACTTTGATCTCTACACTTAGAGACACAAGTTGAAGACCAGGAAAACTAATGTAAACCTACCTCACAGATTCCCAGAAATGTTACCCCATGATGAAGTGGAAATAAATTCGAACGTAAATTGTAAAATAAGTTTAAATCTTTCAAGAATCTGCTAACATCACAATCAGACAGTGAATTGGAGTAAAACGAAAGAAATGGTTGAGTTGTGAAACATGAAAACTGATAAAGAAAAGAATAACAAAACTTGACAATCATTAAAGGAATAACAGCAGATTTTTTTACCTAATTAAGAACTGAATATATGAGCCTTGATAGTAAAGTAATGAGATGATTTAGAAGCGAGAAAAGAAGGGTCACAGTTCCTTTTGTTTTTGGACAAGAATGAAAAATAGCAATTTGCTGACTTATGGAACCTGTTTGAAATATCTTAGCCATATAATAATGTATGAAGGACAGCACATACATTAACGTATACTCTGCGAATATGTGTTTTATATGATTATATATAGGCCTATACAGGCCTATACGTATCAATATAAATTTTTCCCATTGTACTGAAATAACTAAACCCATATATATGGATTGAACATTGCATTTTAATGTAATATTGGTCATTTATGCATAATATAAAGTACATTCAATCAAAATAATGATGATTTCGTTTATTTTATATTGTTTTACCATATGTATGGAGACTGAACAATAAGCTAGTAGTGTACTTTAAATGTGAATAATATAATTTAGCATAAATTTATCAAAATGTTATAATAAAGTAATTATTGTAATAGAATATAATATTTATTGTATTAAAATAACTAATTATATTTCATTATGGTGGATAAAGTAATGATAATATACTGTAAAATGAAATACAATACACAAAATGGCCGTTGTCGGTTGTCCCAAATAATGCCAGCGTATGTATTAATATTACTTATTCCTTACTGTATTTCAGCATAGCAAAGCATAAAATAAATCAGAATAGAACTAAAATTTATATTTAATTCTTTTAAAAAGTATAAAAACACTCAACAATTATGAATAAAGTTTTTAAAAATATGAAATAAAATAGAAATTGGAACCATTTTACTTATCTTGCCGGTATTGGATCCCAGAATGAATGTAAACAAACGTTCGGTTCGGATGATTCGGTCCTGAGGCCCAATGTCTTGACCCGCTTACGATTCATATTAACTTATGGCCCCTAAAAGGTGTTAATACATAATTTGCTGTGAGTATAACAGCTAAGTCTTACCCATATTAATATATAATTTATATTGAACATTTCATCTTACTTTAGCAGAGCAAAGCTACCCAGGCTTGATGGAAAATAGTCATACGGTGGTGGGCTGGTTCTCGAATGTAGTTTCATCTATTTAATAATATTTTTAGATAATAGATGAATATTCTTATCATATATCACGTTTCGGTTTTATTATAGTTATATGCAGTAAATGACCAACCTAGTATAACTAGGGAGCAGTTATAGTATTGTTTTCATATAACTGGCTTATGGATGCTATCGCTTATATTTACCCTTGCACCGCTAACCCAGTTTAGGAAGGTAGCTTTACCCTGGTACCCCAATGACCAAATATCTGTTCTGTGACTCCGTTCCTACCCGCCACACCTCGAAGTATCTCGGTACAGTGCACTGGTAAGGGGTGTATGTTTGATAGCGGCCACCTGTATGTATAATGACGGCTGGGGAAGAATAAGCCAGTGTAAGGGGGATTGTAGGGGGCCGTTACACCCCCGTTATTAGGTAAGTAGGTAAGGACACAGGTTGTAGGTTAGGTTAGGGGGGAAAATTTATGTTAATGTCAATTTTTAAACCGAATGGGAGGAAGTGGCCGCTGATATGAAAAGGCTGCGGTAGCTATTCCCTGGTACCCTAATGACCTAATGTCAGTTCAGTGACTCCTTTCCCACTCGCCAGACCTCATAGTGTCTCTGAACAGTACACTAATAACGGCTGGCTAAGAATACGGCAGTGTAGGGGGCCGCTAAACACACTCCCCCTCGTTAGGTAAGTAGGTAAGGACATGGCCTGTAGGTTAGGGTGGGGAAGTTTAGGTTAGCTGGTGTCTATTTACTATGCACTCATGAGGAACTGGCCGCCGATATACAAAGGCTCCTTTGATAAAGTTGAACCGAAGGATTTTCAGAAAGAAATGCACTTTAATATAGCATACAAAAACAGATCAAACTGATTACTGTATTTCAATATACTAAATGGAATGACTGCATTTATTGTATATAATATGTATAGTAAAATAGATATGACCAGTTATTTTTTAGCTTAAGAAGAGAATTCCTCAACTCATTATAGAAAGGCTTTATTATTTCATTTCTTTTTCTCTTTCTCATGATGTCAAGTATGGATCAGAATCTGGCCAGCAATCAGTCACAGGCACCCCAACACAAGAGGATCATAATTCAAACTGGTTGATCAAGGGAACGGAAAAACAGCATTGCAAAAGAGGGTAAGTACTGTTATTTTTTTACAACTTCTGGTTAATTATACTTAGCTGCCACATCTCTCATTTATTTTGTTTATACTACTAATTCTGTTACTGGACTCTTGGATAAAAGTTTTATTCCTGTGGCTGTAGAAATCTTTTTTAGAATTTTCCTGTTAATAGACTTTTAAGTGTAAAAGATAAACCTATCACTTCCTACAAGAGAAAATTAGTTTTTAACCTATTGCGTTTTTAGTTATACAGTAGGGTTAATGAATGCTTCTTCCTCATCCCTTTTGTTCTCTAGACAGAGCAAAGTATGTAGTTTCATCAGTGTTAATTTACTTTTATTTCTATGAAACTCGTCTGGGGTTCATACGGCTTTGTCCTTGAAAAGCTGCCCATTTATCGATGTCTATCTTTTAAATGTTTTGTCTTTTTCCCTCACTCCCCATTGCCAGCCCCCTTGCATACTATTGCCGCATATAATACTGTAGATAATATTGTTTGGCAAGAAGCATGGTCTATTCTTTGGTTCTTCAAGCTTATTGCAATTAGTTGTGTTGTTAGTGCTCCTCTTTTCTAGGTTGAGATGTTGAGTATTACTGTACTTTATAATTAAAATTAGTTAACTCATATGTTTCCTTCTAATGTTGGAATGCATTTGTGCAAGTAGTTTATGGCAAGAACGATTTTATAAGATCCTTACTCTAATTGTGTCACATGCTGGGGACATTTTTATGAGATAAACAACTGTTGATGCTTAAAATGTGTAGACGTACAAGACAACTTATGAAAGATCATATCAAAATTTCTTATAAATGGGTTTGTGTGGACTCAAAACGTAAAAGGAAAGTAGATCTATTTTGTGGAAAATTTTGCCGTGTTCTTGCAGTCTAAAAAGGATATATCTTCTGGCATCGGTAGTGCTTTTGGCATATCCTGTCTTACTACAAACCCCAAGTTATTCCTGTTGTTTTGCCTAACAGTTCTAGTGTAACAATTAATAAGATAATAAGAGTTGAGGGCTGACATGCAGTCCCCTAATTATCTCTCTGATCCAGGTGCTTCTATTGCTGAACCCTGGCCTATCCAAGATCCAGATTCTTGTGATCTTCTGGATTCTGAAACAGTAGTTTAGGTTAGGTTATCTGAGCTCCTAGCCCTCCTGTAGCAGGCGCTAATGAGCAACAGTTTTACACCCTCAATAATGTGGCTTATTCCCCATTGAAGGACCTGCTCCAGAACTCTACAGTTCCAGAGACGACGTTAGCATTTGAGTCACGGACAAGTGTTCTCTACACCTAATGTATCTGGAAATTGGGGTTGGTGGGGAAAACCCATTGTAGACATCGGTAAGACTTTTCAACAAAAAGTTGGAAGTGTTTTTTTCAATGGTACCAGATCCTCTAACATGGAAAGTAGATGGCATATTGAAGGACTGATTGAGCCTAGACTTTTATGGTAACCCCCTGTTCTCAATGATTTGGGCAGTAATAAGCAAATTCCTAGTGACATTGAACTGCAGGATGATTCTTGTGGCTCCTTTTTCCTCTTAGAGGGAATGGTTTATGGGTCTATGCTCTTTCCTGTCAGATTGCTAGACTGTCGTCTCTCGGGACCTAATTACTTAGACAACCTGTCTCTGGAGTCATGGACCTAAGGCCCTATGTGGTTCAGCTAACCCTATTAGAAAAAAGTTTTCTAGACCTTTTTAGACTGTTTATTTTAACTTCCAAGTGATATTCTGTATCAAAGAGAGAGGCATGTCTATTTTTATTGGTGCAAATCTTGGAAATTATCAGTGACTAAATCTAGTTTGGACAATATTATCAAGTTTCTTTATTTTCAATATCCACGATCAAGGATTATATGTCCATGCTTAATACTATTCTCAAACATCTTGAATTGAACCTCTGGTTACAAAGTCAGTTCATTGGAAATTGAATATGCTGTTACAATAATTGAAAAGTTAGCTTTTGGGACAAGAATGACTGGAAGAATTATCTACATTCCATCTTTAGAAAGGAAGGGGGTTAATCCTTCATGGTAAGGTTTCTTTGTCCAATTAAGGACTGAAAGTTTATCAAGACAAAGTGAATAGGATTAGGAAGACCTAACTGTTTGTAGGATCAGGTTATGTACATCCTCTCACCAAGAATACTATGTTCTTTCTTATGAAGACTTAGTAACAAAAACTCGCGATGAATTCGATCCCGGACTTGTGAAAAACTTGAAAATTCTGTTTCGTGATATTAGGAGTACTGCTACTTCTCTTAACCCTTTTACCCCCAAAGGACGTACTGGTACGTTTCACAAAAGCCATCCCTTTACCCCCAAAGGACGTACTGGTACGTTTCACAAAAGCCATCCCTTTACCCCCAAAGGACGTACTGGTACGTTTCACAAAAGCCATCCCTTTACCCCCAAAGGACGTACTGGTACGTTTCACAAAAGCCATCCCTTTACCCCCATGGACGTACCGGTACGTCCTTGCAAAAAATGCTATAAAAAATTTTTTTTTCATATTTTTGATAATTTTTTGAGAAAATTCAGGCATTTTCCAAGAGAATGAGACCAATCTGACCTCTCTATGACAAAAATTAAAGCTGTTAGAGCAATTTAAAAAAATATACTGCAAAATGTGCTGGGAAAAAAATAACCCCCTGGGGGTTAAGGGTTAGAAAGTTCCAAATACCCTGGGGGTAAAATGGTTAATTTCTGTAAGAATCTGTCTATGGAAAGGGTTGAGAAAGCAGCATAGAGGTGTACCAAATCAGTTTTTGCCAAGTATTATTTACAAGTCTTGTTTTCTTATAGAAGTTTCTGGATTTTAGATCCTTTGGTAATGGGAGGTGATGTCGTAATGTAATTTGGCAATTGGCCTTTGTTTCTTTGGGTAATTGGTATTGGTCAAAGTACTTTTAATTTGTTGTTAGGTGAATTTTTTATGCCTTACAATACTGGCATTATGTAGTAATATCAGGCTTTCTCAATCTGGAATAGAGTTCTTGTAAAAGATGAGAGGTGTTCTCTCTAGGTTTTGTTGATTCTAATATACAGAACATTCAATGGATCCATACAAACCTCAGGTAAGTTTCATAGAAATAGAAAGAATTTTAAAAATAAAATTTGTTATTTATTTAGTCACCTGAGGTTTATATATCCCCCACGTCCCCACTGATTAAGGGAGGTCAAGAACATATTGAATTTGCTTCAACTTTGTAAACTGAAGAATGGACCACTTTTTTTGCCAAACAATGCTGTCTTCTACTACTTTTACTACTACTACTAACTAAGCTACATTGCTAGTTGTCATAGCAGATCATCTGTCTCCATTTACTTCTAGCCCCTGAATCCTCCTCTGCCACACCAACTGCCCTCATATTTCCTCTTAATGAATTCATAAATCTCCTTTTAGGCTTTCCTCTCCTTTTCCTACTTGGTGGCTCTATGATTAGCATGTCCCTCCTGACATATTCCTCCTCCCTTCTCATCATGTGCCTGAACCTCATTATTCATGCTTCCATTGCTTTTTTCCAAATTGGTTTACATGTACAGATCCTTTAATGATTTTATTTCTGATCTTATCCTGCCTTGTTACCCATGTGAGAACCTCAACGTTTTCATTTTTTGCATCTTTCAGCTCTGTGTCTTGCTTCTTGATTAAGGTACTGTGCAGTCTCCAAACCATACAGCATAGCTGGTCTTATCACCACCTTATAGGTCTTCCCTTCTGTCGTATAGCACCCTGAATTCTCTTCCTCACTTCCCCATTGTTTACCTTTTTCAGTTCTGTACTGCATTCCTGTCATCTATTATTTATATATTACTGTTGTTTATTCACAGAGAACCCATCGCTTGTGGACAGACTATACGAATGGAACATTTACCCACCAAGAAGAATCAACATTCCCACCGCTTTTCTTCACCACTCTCAGACCTGCAGGAAATATCAGCCTTTGGAGATGAAGGAGAAGGAGACACTGGTGACAAGTGGGTTATCATCTGTGACGGGGAATCATGGGGCCGTCAGCAGACTGTATTGCTTCGACATTCTGATACTGATGTGTAAGGAAACATTGATATTTGTTGCTGAGCAGTCTGTTTGGTAAAGGTTTTTTTAAATATTTAACTTAGCCGGTGAATATATATAGCTGCAACTCTGTTGCTCGACAGACAAAAAAAACAGTAAAACTCGCCAGCGATCGCTATACAGGTTGCGGGTGTGCCCACCAGCGCCAACTGTCGGCCAGATACCATACTCGATGTAAACAAAGACTCAATTTCTTCTCTGTCGACGTGTCGACAAGACGTACTTTACTCGCTGTTGAAACCTGGAGTTTTTCCCATCATATTTGGTGAAGTACTTTAATTTGGTTATGAGCTTTCGCAGTACAGGGTTTTTCTTCAAATAAATCCTTGAACTCTTTTTTGTATCGGATTCATTGTTGATGACTTAGATTGTTTTTTGGAATTTTCCCTTGACCAATTCAAAATGGCTGACCTTTCACAAGTTCCCAAGTTTAGAAAATGCAATGCTAGGGACTGTCATAGGCGTCTTCCAAGGCTTCTCTTGACCCTCACACTGTTTGTTCCAATTGTCGGGGTAAAACCTGTCAATTGGAAGATCGGTGTGAGGAATGCGTGGGCCTTTCGGAATTCGATTTTATCGAATTTGAGAAGTATACACGCAGACTAGAGAGAGATAGGGTAAGGAGAAGTTCTTCTAGGTCGGTAGATTTTTCCTCTCCTCATGCCCCTCAACCTAATCCTTCCCCTGTAGTGGTTGTTCCTAACCCCCCTCCTAGCACTCAGGAACCATCGATGGCTGACATGATGCGTGCTATCCATGCCTTGGGGGAGAGAGTTGAGTCCCTTGCAAGTGACCGCAATCAACTCATGGCGGATGTTAAGGAACTAAAGTGCCAAAGTGCCGCGGGAAGTGATAAAGTGCCTAGTGTTTCTCAAAGTGTTGTGAACAGTGTTGCGCTTGAGGGTTCGTCTGTTCGTGCCTGTCGTCCTCCTAGTCCGGGACCTCTTGCAAGCTCCCAAGCCCAGGGGAGAAGCAATGTCGTACGACGCATGGGTTCGAGAGGCTTTGATCAGCGAACAGACGTTCCCTCTATGGTATCAGGCGTATCTCCCCAAGATCGCCCCTACCAACGTAAGACGAGAGAGCCCGTTTTTACCTCGTCGTCCGAAGGTGTTTCTCGTAAGAAACTTTGGACCAAGGTCTCACGACCTTTGAAGCGTAAGTCGGTCCCTTCAGGACAAGTCCAACGTCCCGGTTGTAGCCACTGGGTCAGTTCGGACTCGTTGCCGTCATCTGATGACTGCTCGCCGCCTAAGAGAGGCAAAGCGGTACCGCCTCAGTCGCTCACCCCGTCTGTTGCCGCACCTGCTGCCGTAGACCCTAAATGGGTATTGCTACAGGACATGCAGTCCAAGCTTGCGTCCTTGATGGAGGACTTCAATGCGGAGAAGGTTGCTGCTGAACCTTCTGGCCAACAACCATCCAAGCGGTCTGTTGTGCGTCCTGTTGACGCTGAGGTTACTTTCTCGCGTCTACCAGTTGAGGTTGTACCCCCACCGATGCGACCCAGTGTGGTTTGCCAGCCGCACGTTGATGTTAGGCGACGCACGGAGGTGGTTGTTGACGTTCAGGACGTTCAACAACCATCAGAGGTGACTTGTTTTGACGCGGTGCGTCAACCTCCGCAACCCGGTATGGTGTTGACTGCACAACCCAGACGGTCTAAACAGTCTCGGGTGGACGCTGTGCGTCCTCGCGCACCCATGGTTGTTGACAGTTCACAGACTGTGCAGCAGTTCCATGACGTTGCGTCCGGATCCGTCACGCATGCACCAGTGCGACCGGACTCAGCGAGCCAAACGTTGCCCACTCCGTTGCCATTTCCTCATCAGTTTTCGGATGAGGAACTATCAGATGAGGACGTTGCTGAACCGCAAGAGGATCAACCTTCAGAACTTGACGAACCTAAGGCAACTCAACCATCATTGGACTTTAGAAAAGTCATGGCTGTATTTAAGGAGTTGTTCCCTGACCACTTTGTTTCTGTGGCTCCTCGTTCGCCGCCGTCAGAGTTTGTGTTAGGCGTGCCTGCTACCACACCTGCCTTTACTAGACTCGTTCTCTCTCGTTCATCCAAGAGAGCTTTGCGGCTGTTGGGAGACTGGTTAGAGACTAAGAAGAGTTTAGGAAAGACAGCATTTGCCTTTCCCCCATCTAAACTCTCGTCTAGATCGAGCGTCTGGTATGCCACGGGAGAAGTTCTCGGCTTGGGAGTTCCTGCCTCTGCCCAGGGCGACTTCTCAAGTCTTGTAGACTCTCCCCGCCGCCTTGCCATGAGACGCTCGAAGATTTGTTGGTCACCATCGGACCTGGACCACCTTCTTAAAGGGATTTTTAGGGCTTTCGAAGTCTTTAACTTCCTAGACTGGTGCCTAGGAGCCCTGAGCAGGAAAATCTCTTCTGCAGATAAGGACGTTTCCTTGCTCATTATGTCCTGCATGGATAAGGCCGTCCGTGATGGGCCAACGAGCTAGCCGCCTCATTCACGTCCGGAGTCCTGAAGAAGCGAGAGTCTCTATGTTCTTTCCTGTCTGCTGGAGTGACGCCATGCCAAAGATCCGAGCTACTCTTTGCTCCCCTTTCCAAGTGCCTGTTTCCTGAAGTCTTGGTAAAGGAAATTGCCCTATCTTTAGTTCAGAAGGACACCCACGATCTAGTTGCGTCCTCGGCTCGCAAAGCTCCCCCTTTGCCTACATTGTCTGCTAGACCGAGGTTAGACACTCCAGCGTCTCGCTTTATTCCGCCCTTTCGTGGCAGAGCCTCCAGCAGAGGAGGTGCTCGTGCCGAAGGGAAGCGAGGGAAGAGGAAAGGATCCAAGTCCTCTAAGGGCAGAGTCTGACTGCCCGCAACTTCAGACAGCAGTAGGAGCCAGACTCAAGAACTTCTGGCAAGCCTGGGAGAAGAGAGGCGCAGATCAACAATCTGTGAAGTTACTCAGAGAGGGGTACAAGATCCCTTTTGTACGCAAACCCCCTCTAGTGACGTCCCCCATCGATCTCTCTCCCAGGTACAGAGAGGTAGAAAAGAAACAAGCCCTGAAACTGGAAGTGTCTCTTTTGCTAGAGAAGGGAGCGGTGGTCAAAGTCTCGGACCTTCAATCACCGGGGTTTTACAACCGTCTCTTCCTAGTATCGAAGAAGACAGGAGGGTGGAGACCGGTGCTAGACGTCAGTGCTCTGAATGTCTTTGTCACAAAGACGAAGTTTTCCATGGAGACCACAAAGTCAGTCTTAGCAGCGGTCAGAAAGGAAGACTGGATGGTCTCGCTAGACCTAAGGGACGCCTACTTCCACATCCCCATTCACTCAGACTCCCAACCTTTTCTGAGATTCGTCTTCGAAGATGTGGTCTACCAGTTTCGGGCCCTGTGCTTTGGCCTAAGCACAGCTCCTCTCGTATTTACGAGGCTGATGAGGAATGTGGCCAAATTCCTCCACTTATCGGACATCCGAGCCTCCCTTTATTTGGACGACTGGCTTCTCAGAGCCTCTTCCAGTCGTCGCTGTCTGAAGGATCTCAAGTGGACTCTAGATCTGACCAAGGAATTGGGACTCCTGGTCAATTTGGAAAAGTCGCAGCTGGTCCCATCCCAAACTATTCTGTATTTAGGGATGGAGATTCACAGTCAAGCTTTTCGGGCTTTTCCGTCGGCCCCCAGAATAGATCAAGCCCTGTTTTCCATCCAGAAGATGCTGAAGAAAGAACGCTGCTCAGTCAGGCTGTGGATGAGTCTGGTAGGGACGCTGTCATCCCTGGAGCAATTTGTATCACTAGGAAGACTACACCTCCGTCCTCTTCAATTCCATCTGGCTTTCCACTGGAAAAAGGACAAGACGCTAGAGGCGGTCTCGATCCCGATTTCCGGAAAGATGAAGTCTTGTCTGACTTGGTGGAAGGACAATATCAACCTAAGAGAGGGTCTTCCCCTGGCTGTTCAGTTACCCAACCACGTTCTCTTCTCGGACGCATCGGACTTGGGCTGGGGCGCGACGCTGGACGGTCGGGAATGCTCAGGTCTGTGGAACATGAGTCAGAGGAGCATGCATATCAACTGCAAGGAGCTGTTGGCAGTTCATCTGGCCTTGAAAAGCTTCGAGTATCTCCTTCGAGGCAAAGTGGTGGAAGTAAACTCGGACGACACCACGGCCTTGGCGTACATCTCCAAACAAAGAGGTACCCACTCACTGACGTTGTACGAGATCGCAAGGGACCTGCTCAGCTGGTCAAAAGATTGAGACATCTCCCTAGTAACGAGGTTCATCCAGGGCGACTTGAACGTCATAGCAGATTGTCTCAGTCGGAAAGGGCAAGTAATTCCAACAGAATGGACCATCCACAAGGATGTGTGCAAGAGACTTTGGGCCACTTGGGGTCAACCAACCATAGATCTCTTTGCAACCTCGCTGACCAAGAGGCTTCCAATCTATTGCTCTCCAGTCCCGGACCCAGCAGCAATACATATAGATGCCTTCCTCCTAGATTGGTCACATCTGGATCTCTACGCATTCCCACCGTTCAAGATTGTCAACAAGGTACTGCAGAAGTTCGCCTCTCACGAAGGGACAAGGTTGACGTTAGTTGCTCCCCTCTGGCCCGCGAGAGAATGGTTCACCGAGGTACTTCGATGGTTAGTAGACGTTCCCAGAAGTCTGCCTCTAAGAGTAGACCTTCTACGTCAGCCGCACGTAAAGAAGGTACACCAAAGCCTCCACGCTCTTCGTCTGACTGCCTTCAGACTATCGAAAGACTCTCGAGAGCTAGAGGCTTTTCGAAGGAGGCAGCCAGTGCGATTGCTAGAGCAAGGAGAGCGTCTACCATTAGAGTCTACCAATCGAAGTGGGAAGTCTTCCGAGACTGGTGGAAGTCAGTTTCTGTATCCTCGACCAGTACCTCTGTAGCCCAAATAGCTGATTTTCTCTTATACCTGAGAAAAGGACGATCCCTTTCAGCTCCCACTATCAAGGGCTACAGAAGCATGTTGGCATCGGTCTTCCGGCATAGAGGCTTAGATCTTTCCAACAATAAAGATCTGCAAGACCTCCTTAAGTCTTTTGAGACCACTAAGGAGCGTCGTTTGGCTACTCCTGGGTGGAATTTAGACGTGGTACTAAGATTCCTCATGTCAGACAGGTTTGAGCCTTTACAGTCAGCCTCCCTGAAAGATCTCACTCTTAAGACTCTTTTCCTGGTATGCTTAGCCTCGGCTAAAAGAGTCAGTGAGATTCATGCCTTCAGCAAGAACATCGGATTTTCGTCGGAAAAAGCTACTTGTTCGCTGCAACTTGGTTTTCTAGCCAAAAATGAGCTACCTTCTCGGCCTTGGCCTAAATCTTTCGATATTCCCAGCTTATCGGAGATCGTAGGCAATGAACTAGAAAGAGTCTTATGCCCTGTTAGAGCTCTTAAGTTCTATTTAAAGCGTACTAAACCTTTACGAGGCCAATCTGAAGCTTTATGGTGTTCAGTTAAGAAACCATCCTTGCCTATGTCAAAGAATGCTTTGTCATACTTTATCAGATTGTTAATACGAGAAGCTCATTCACATCTGAGTGAGGAAGACCGAGCTTTGCTTAAGGTTAAGACGCACGAAGTTAGAGCTGTAGCAACTTCCGTGGCCTTTAAGCAAAATAGATCTCTGCAAAGTATAATGGACGCAACCTATTGGAGAAGCAAGTCAGTGTTCGCGTCATTTTACTTGAAAGATGTCCAGTCTCTTTACGAGAACTGCTACACACTGGGACCATTCGTAGCAGCGAGTGCAGTAGTGGGTGAGGGCTCAACCACTACAATTCCCTAATTCCATATCCTTTTAATCTGTCTCTTGAAATGTTTTTAATGTTGTTTTTTATGGGTTGTCCGGAAGGCTAAGAAGCCTTTCGCATCCTGGTTGATTTGGCGGGTGGTCAAAGTCATTTCTTGAGAGCGCCCAGATTAGGGGTTTGATGAGGTCCTGTTGTATGGGTTGCAGCCCTTGATACTTCAGCTCCTAGGGGTCTGTCAGCATCCTAAGAGGATCGCGAGGCTCCGTAAGGAAGACGTACTTACAAGGCAGAGTAATCGTCTAAGTCGACTTCCTTACCAGGTACCTATTTATTTTGTTTTCGTTATATTGATAACTTCCAAAATGAAATAAAAACTCTTAGCTTAAACGATGTAAACATATTTAACTGGTCTCTACCCACCACCCTGGGTGTGAATCAGCTATATATATTCACCGGCTAAGTTAAATATTTAAAAATGATATTTTAATTATAAAATAAATTTTTGAATATACTTACCCGGTGAATATATAAATTAAATGACCCTCCCTTCCTCCCCAATAGAGACGCAGTGGGATGAGAAGAAATTGAGTCTTTGTTTACATCGAGTATGGTATCTGGCCGACAGTTGGCGCTGGTGGGCACACCCGCAACCTGTATAGCGATCGCTGGCGAGTTTTACTGTTTTTTTTGTCTGTCGAGCAACAGAGTTGCAGCTATATATATTCACCGGGTAAGTATATTCAAAAATTTATTTTATAATCAAAATATCATAATTCCACAGCCTTTGAAAGTACTGTTGAAGGATTGTTGTTGTCATTAATTATGGAACATGGTAAACTTATTTTAATCAAGCTTTTGATGTGAATTACAGTATGTGTAAGTGAAAAATTGTAGATCATATGTTCAAATACGTAGGGTCTAGGGTAAAAATGTTCAGCTATCATCAGTTATAGTAGTCACCTTCTTAACCCTTTTACCCCCAGGCTCTTTGGAAATTTCCAACCCTTAACCCCCAAGGGGTTATTTTTTCCCCAGCACATTTTGCAGTATATTTTTTTTAAATTGCTCTAACAGCCTTAATTTTTGTCATAGAGAGGTCAGGTTGGTCTCATTCTCTTGGAAAATGCCTGAATTTTCTAAAAAAAAATTATCAAAATATAAGAAAAACACATTTTTATAGCATTTTTTTGCAAGGACGTACCGGTACGTCCATGGGGGTAAAGGGGTGGCTTTTGTGAAACGTACCAGTACGTCCTTTGGGGGGTAAAAGGGTTATATGAGAATGATAATTTATCAACTTTCTTCGTGTTATTTAATATTCATTATTAGGAAAATTAGTTTACAGCTTTCATTCTAATTCAAATGGGTAACTATATAGATGCAGTAAGTAAGAAGTAGTTACAGGTGACAGCCTCTATACTGTGGACTTTGCTATCTTGGCTGAAGTTCTCTCTCATGAGGGTACACTTAAGTAATTTTATGTCAGTTTTTTTCTCTTATGTTTTTAGTCAAACAATGATTAAGGCAACATTTTTTATTTTACTGAGAATTAACCATAAATTTTACCAGAATCTTCAACCTTTTTTCATCAGTACAGAAATTAATCGGAAATCTTGTGAATTTTACTTTTGGTGTTTTCTTTATCCTATACTGGCCAGCTTTTTTAATTCTTTATGCTCCTTTTTCTCTTGTTCATATACTGTTTTATCTTTGAAGAGATGGATCTTAACACTATCGAGTTTTGCCCCTAATTTTTTTTTAATCCATCGGGAAGAATCATATTTTGTTCCGTAACTGAAATACAAACCACGCTATTTACATGGGGTAATTACTTCGGCGTAGCTGAATGACGAGCCATAAAAGTTTTAACGAGGGTTTACTACCCCGCCGCTAGTTAGCGGGGGGTAGGGAGGGGTAGCTAGCTAACCCCCCCCCCCCCCTCACACACACCAGTGAATGCTTCACTTTACTTTTGGCTCGGGCGGAGAACAGACCTGTCTGCTCTCTCCCTCGCTTTGACTGCCATTTGTTCCGTAACCGAAATACAAACCGCGCTATTTACATGGGGTATTACTTTCGGCGTAGCTGAAATGACGAGCCATTAGATTTTTAACGAGGGTTAACTACCCTCTCGTTAGTTAGCGAGGGGGTAGGGGAGGGTAGCTACCCCTCCCCCCTCACACACCGGTACAACCGGTGAACTGATTCACTTCGCTTTTGGCTCGGGCGGTGAGCGGACATGTCCACTCTCACCCTCGCTTGGCAGCCATTAATGTTTTGTCTTTACTTAATTACTTAATATATATATATATAAACATTCTTATGTTTATGTATATATTTGGGTATAGAATACAGTAAGTTTCCTTTTCAGTGTTTGTGCTATGTGTGTGTAGTGTACGACAACATCACCGCGTAGTTCCAGGCCACCGCGGTGACACTTCGTGGGTCGCGATCTCTTCCTTGGTCCTTCGGTCGCTCCTTCGGCTTCCGATTCTCGGCCGCCGTGGGGAATCGCCATCGCTGGACTTTATTTATTCATCTGTTTTCTCCGCTGTTCCTCCTTCCCTACGGGGAACTTGGACTATCAGCGAAGGGAACGTGGGAGTTTAGTTTGACTACGGTCTCTCTCTCTCTCTCTCTCTGGAAGGTCGTTCACCCTTTTACTACTACTACGTACTTTACGGTAGCTTCCTTCCCGTTGCGGGTTGAGTTGCTATTCCGTTTATTTTGTCTCAATTATTTTTAATGAATTCTAATTGTATTTGTTAACTTTTCAGCTTCTGCGTAGAACGCTTCCCTTCGGGGTTCAGTCGTTCTTACTATTTTTTAACATTCTTAGATGAATTACATAATTATAATTGTTATAATTCTGTTTTTGTTACAGTTCTCCGCCTTCCCCCCTTCCCTGTGAATGTCAGTGGGGGAGGAGGGCGCATACCTTGAGTGTAATTCTTTTCTTTTCCCTCGGGGTTCCTCTTCGGAGTTCCCTCGGGGGAATGAATGTTAACTAATTATTTATTTTATTTTCACAGTTAACAATCTAGTTTTTTCGTTTGCCTAATGTGCCAACGAAGCAGAGCTGCCCTGTTTGGACCTGGGGAGTCTGCTGTTGCTGCCGCCTCTCTAGGACTTCGTCATGGGCGTGTTCCCTTCTCCTAGAAGTTCTCCCGTGACAACTGTCAGCTCTTTAGTTCATCTTAGAATGCTCAGGAGGTTCGCCTCCAGGGGTGGGTAACTTCCCTTCCGAGGGAGGTTCCCTTCCCAGGTATGAGTTTTTTCCCCTTCAGGGGGGGAACTTCTCTTACCTTAATATTTCCTGGTTGTTTTTTCCTGGTCCTCGGGCGGTTATGCTCTTGGTGCTGAGGGACCGCTTTTGTAACCATGCTCAAGGGGCTGAGCGGTTGCTAGGCCGGACCATGGAATTCGTGCGACTATGCTCTTGGGGCTGAGCGGTCGCACCTGCAGCTACGCTCAAGGAGCTGAGCAGCTGCATGAGCTCCTCTTCGGAGGATTACTCCTTATAGGTCAGCTTGCTGATCCAACGGCCCTTAGGGGCGCCATCATCAGTTTCTTCTTGTCTCTTTTACGAAGTGTTCACCTCTCTCATTCGTGAGAGAGGACACTCATAGAGACTCCTCTTCGGAGGACTCCCCCTGCTGTTGTTGCTGATGTTGCTGAAGGCTCAGTTCCCCCCTCCGAACATCCTTCGAGAGGGCAGCTGAGTCCAACGGTCTCTCCTGCGAGTGCTTCTCCCCTTCTGGGGAGTTCACTAACAGACTCCTCTTCGGAGGACTGATGATGGTGCTCCTGTCCGTGGTCGTCTTCATCTTCACCTCCGACGTCCCCGCAGAGGATCCTCCTCGACGAGAGCAGACCATTGCTGCTGCATCACTAGAACTTTCGGCAGATCGTTCGCGATCTCCGACGCCTTCCAGACCTTCTTGTCTTCAATCTCCGTTCCTGGACGCAGATGCGCTGTGGGCGCCAACGCACCCCGTTATCCAACAGGCACCGGGCCCTTCGGGGCAAAGAGCTTACCTCACAATGTGAGTAAGTCCCTTAAGTGCCAGGTTTTTCCTGTGCAACCACGTTCTCCTGCGCGCTCGCGCGCAATCTCTCTCCTGCTGTGGACCAGACTTCTGCTGAATCAACTCTCCAGCGATCTCCTGTAGCTGAGTCTCGCCGTAGATCTCCTGATCGCCAGTGCTCACCTGCGGTTCTGAGACCTCCTGTGCGCCAGCACTCTTCAGCTCGCCAGCGCACATCTGCGCGCCATGTTCCTGCTACACGCCATGCGTGCCAACGGTCTCCTGAACGCCCACGATCGCCTGCTCGCCAGCGCATATCTGCGCGCCCTTTCCTGATGTGCGCAATGCGCTCCAACGTTCGCCCACGATCTTCAGATCTGGGTGCAGGCAAGGAGATTATTCCTTCGCTGAACGCCCACGATCACCTGCTCTCCCTCAGAGCTCGCCCACACGCAAGCCATCGCCTGCGCACCATAATCGGTGCGCACTTCAAGACTTGAACGAGTCTCTGCGCGCCTGCGCCCGCGCCCCCACGAAAAGTCTCCTGTGCCCGCCCACGAGCGTTCGCCCTTGCGCGCAACCTCACCATCTGGTTCTGCACCCTCGCTGATATCTTCTGGCCGCGCAACAGCGTACCAGCAATCTCCTAAGCACCCGCCCGATTCTTCGCCTCCGCGCAAGCATTTTTCAACGCGCCCACGCTTTAGATCGCCGTAGGTCTCCTACGCGCCCACGCTTCAGATCGCCGTAGGTCTCCTACGCGCCCAGGCGTTAATTCTCCTGTACGCGATCGGTCGCTACGCGCCATCGCTCGCCAACGCGCCATCGGTCTCCCAGCCGCCAGCGCTCACCCTTACACCCGCGCTCACCCTCACCTGCGCGCCTACGCGCACTTTCGCCTGCGCGCCCGCGCGTAAACGCAGAGCAGCGCACGTGCAGGAGCAGGAAGAATCTTCAGAGAGGTCTGGGCAACATTCTTCTCCTTCTTTTCAGGCAGGCCCCATCATCTCTACTCCTCAGGATCGCCCGATCCCCTTCCCTCCAGCGGGAGTCGCTGACACTGCGTCTGTCAGCCGTCAGCAGAGGAGTTACTTCAAGATCATGGGGGAGCCTTGTTTAGCTCTTCCTCTCCACCATTCCGTGGAAGAGCTTACCAGGGGAATTTCTCTCGAGAAACTCTCCGCTTGGCAGGTAACATTCTTGGCTTCGGAGATCTTGAGCCAGGAGAAAGCCGCAAAGTGTGCCATGCAGGCCACTTCGTGGCTGGACGTCTGGCTTGGATCTCTGGGCATCCTGTTGCGATCCGAGGACTTGTCCAAGGAGAGCACCAGGAAAGCCATGGAGACTTTCCTCCTCTCGGGCACGAGCACCATCGATTTCCGGCTCACCAAGTTTCGAACTTGTGGGCAAACTCGATGTTGAAGCATCGAGATGCAGTGACCGAGAGGTTCCTCTCGAAAGTCCCAACCGTGGATGTCTGCAAGCTCAGACACTCTTCCATCCTTGGAAAGAGCTTGTTTGAGCCCAAGGACGTGGAACGGACAGCTGAGAGGTGGAGGAAGTCGAATCACGATTCGCTCCTCCAAAAGGCGATTACATCCAGACCCTACAAGCCTCCAGCACCTCAACAACAACAGCCTCGTCAGTCTAGGACATCGGAACCGGCTCCGGCAGCAAAGACAAAGGTGTCTAAACAGCAGCCCCCTCCTGTCAGGGACAAGAAGGACGGGAAGTCCTACTGGGGAAGCAATGATCTTGGAGGGAGCGGCCGAGGCTGCAAACGCTAGGATTGGAAATCCCCCTGCATGTCCACCAGTAGGGGGATGCCTAAAGTTGTGCGTTCAGGTGGCAGCAACTCGGGGCCGATTCCTGGACGATCTCCGTGATCACCCAAGGATATCGCGTCCCGTTCATAACATCTCTACCTCCCCTGACAGCGAATCCAGTGTCGTTGAGCTTTTATGCCATGGGATCGGCAAAGGGGCTAGCCCTTCGGGCAGAAGTCGAGACCATGCTCAAGAAGGATGCTCTCCAAGAGGTCGTCGACGGCTTCCCCCGGCTTCTTCAGTCGATTCTTTCTTGTAAAGAAGGTGTCTGGAGGCTGGAGACCTGTCATCGACCTCTCAGCTCTGAAAAAGTTTGTCAAACAAACTTCGTACAGCATGGAACAGCAGAGACGATCAGACTTGTAGTGAGACCACAAGACTTCATGTGCACACTGGATCTGAAGGACAGGTACTTCCAGATCCCAATCCATCCGTCTTCCAGGAAGTACTTGAGATTCAGCCCTGACAACAATATCTACCAGTTCAAGGTGCTGTGTTTCGATCTCTCCACAGCACCGCAGGTGTTCACCAGAGTGTTCACCCTGATATCTTCATGGCCACACAGGATCGGCATCCGTCTCCTTCGCTATCTGGACGACTGGCTAATCCTGGCAGTCTCGGAATCGACCCTTCTTTGACACCGAGACAAGCTTCTGGGACTTTGCCAAGAGCTAGGGATCATGGTAAATCTCGAGAAGGCTTCTCTGCTTCCATCTCAACAACTGGTATATCTAGGCATGATATTAGACACCAATCTCCACAAAGCCTTTCCATCAGATGACAGGATAGCAAGGCTGAGGAGAGTCGCAGAACCTTTCCTCAGACGAGGAGAGCTTCCAGCCCATTCTTGGTTACGTCTCCTAGGTCACCTTTCCCCCTTGGCCCTTCTAGTTCCAAACGGCTGCCTCAGGATGAGATCCCTGCAATGGCGGCTCAAGTCCCGGTGGAATCAAGGCAACGATTCCCCGGACACTGATCCCTACGGGACCTGCGGAACGAATGGACCTGCAGTGGTGGTTGACCTACGGAAACCTTCGAAAGGGAGTGCATCTTCTCGTCCTTCCCCCGAATTTGATACTGTTCTCGGACGCGTCAAAAGAAGGGGGGTGCCACGTTCTGAACCAAAGGATCTCAGGCCTATGGTCAGAATTAGAAAAGTACCTGCACATCAATCTGCTAGGAATGAAGGCCGTATATCTGGCCCTATAACAGTTCCAATATACCCTGGCGGGTCACTCAGTGAGCGACAACACCACGGTAGTGGCTTATTTCAACAAGCAGGGAGGTACCTTTTCACAACAGCTTTCCCATCGTGCAGTAAAGATACCGAGATGAACCGAAGTCCACTCAATACCACTATCGGCTCGCTTCATTCCGGGCAAAAGGAATGTGCTCTCCGACAGTCTGAGCAGAGCCTCGCAGATAGTGAGTGCCGAGTGGTCTTTGGACCCTCTAGTAGCCAACAAAGTCCTGACTTATTTGGACCTGTTCGCGACAGCCTTGAATTTCAAGCTGCCGCTGTACTGCTCCCTGGCCCCGGACCCCAAGGCATTCTGCCAAGATGCCTTCCTACAACGGTGGGACAACATCGACGTCTACGCCTTCCCACCGTTCTGTCTGATGAGAAGGGTGCTCAAGAAGACCAGACTATCGGTCAACCTGTCTATGACTCTGATAGCTCCGCTATGGCATCGTGCAGAGTGGTTCCCGGACCTTCTGCATCTCCTGACAGAACTCCCGAGAGAGCTTTCCCCACGACACGAGCTACTCAAGCAACCACACTGCAACATCTACCACAAAGCCGTAGCATCGCTTCGGCTTCACGCCTGGAGACTATCCAGCATCTCCTCACAGAGAGAGGCGTTTCGCAACAAGTTGCGGAGCGGATGTCTCGACACCTGCGAAAGTCATCTGCAGGGGTCTACCAGGCGAAATGGAGAGTCTTCTGTGGTTGGTGTCGTGGGAGAGGTATCTCTCCCCTCGATGCTACTATTCCAGCAATAGCGGAGTTCTTGTATATCTGCGGGAGGAAATGCGCCTTTCGGTCTCGGTGGTAAAAGGCTACCGCTCAGCCTTAAGCCTGGCCTTCAGGCTGAAAGGAATAGACATTTCCCCCTCACGGGAACTTTCTTTGCTCATACGAAGCTACGAACTTACCCGCCCCCAGTCGGAAGTAAGACCTCCTCCATGGAACGTGGTTCGGGTTCTTAGGGCTCTTAAGAGACCTCTTTGCGAACCATCGCGCTAGGCTTCTGATCGTCACCTGACTTGAAAGATGGTGCTCCTGCTCGCTCTGGCCTCGGCCAAGAGTATCAGCGAACTCAGGGTCTTTCGTACAACGTCGCCCATTCAAGAGGATAGGGGGAGGTAACGTTCAGGTTCGTCACTGAGTTGGTTGCTAGACTCAAAAGGATTTCGAGTCTCCGTTCTGTAACAGATGACCAAGACCATCTCCTACTATGCCCAGTAAGGAGTCTGGGGTGTTATCTTAAAAGAATAGCTGCAGATCGTCCTCACATGCAAGCCCTGTTTGTAAGCACAGGAAGGACGAAGAGGAGGGTCACCAAGAATACCTTTTCAGCCTGGATTCAAAGGGTCATCCATCACGCCCTAAAATCCAGACCCTCCTCCGTCACGTCGCCCTAGAGCACACGATGTCAAAGGCATCGCAACGTCCCTGGCCTTCAAGAGGAACTACTCTGTGACGCAGGTGCTACAAGCTGGAGTCTGGAAGCGTCAAACGACCTTCACAGCCCACTACCTGCAGGACGTGACCCACAGGAGCCTCGATACTTTCTCTATCGGCCCTGTGGTGGCTACACAACAGCTGGTCTAACCTGAGGCTCCTTAATGGACAAGTAGCAGAAGGTTGAGGGCATTGTTACCCGGTTTTAGACTGCATGAAGGAAAAAGTATGTCTGGCCCGTACTCTTTTCTTCATCCTCCCTCTCTTGGGGAAAGCAGCATCCTGGGTTCTCTGCATAGCTGACCTCAAACCACTGCAGGTAAACCATGCTTCCTTGTGTTCCTAGTAATAATATAATACTGTTGCGTCCCCCATACCCTGACGAGGTGGTATTGGGAACGTCCTAGCCTAGAATTCCATCTAAAGGACTTCAGGTCAACTTCCTAGGACAAGTCACACTTCATTCCTTCACACACAAGCTTGTGTAGGCCGCACGTTCCTTGCGGAGCAAGGAATTTGCGAGGTGCAGGGACTCCTTTTCTCAAGTGCTACTCACTCGGATTCTGAGTCCCCGGGCAAAGCCAAAGCCAGTAAGGCTGGGACTTTTCCACCCTACCTAAGGGTTAAGTCACCCTATGTAAATAACGTGGTTTGTATTTCGGTTACGGAACAAATGACAAATTCAGATAACTTGTATTTTTCCTAACCATACAAACCTTACCTATTTACACATATTTGCCCGCCAGCCCTGTCCCCCGTGAAGTCCTACCTCTAAGCGAAGTGAATCAGTTCACCGGTGTGTGAGGGGGGAGGGGTAGCTATCTATCCCTCCCCTACCCCCTCGCTAACTAGCGAGAGGGTAGTTAGCCCTCGTTAAAAATCTAATGGCTCGTCATTTCAGCTACGCCGAAAGTAATACCCTATGTAAATAGCTAAGGTTTGTATGGTTAGGAAAAATACAAATTATCTCCGAATTTGTCATTTTTCCTAGCTCTACAAACTTGAATCATTACCTCTTCCAACAAAATTGGAAGGAGGTTATGTTTTACCCCCTGTTTGTAAACAGCTTCCTGACCATAATTTTAATTGTATATTAATGAAACTTGCAGGGATTAACTGCTATGTAAAAAGCTGCAAATGATTAAATTTTGGAAGGTTACAGTCAAGGAAAATGTCCAGTTCATGTAATCACCCACAATTTGTACATCATTGTCACAGAGACTTCAAACTTGGTTTATATTTGAGTGTATGAAAATCCACGCCAATTAATACATGTTAAGGTCAAAGGTTAAGGGCAAGCAAATAGTCGAGAAATAAGTTTCTGGGGTGAGGACTGCACTCTACTGAATTCCCTTCTAGTTTATATATATTTCCCAACTCATTCACGCTACAAGTCCTGACCAAGAACAGAGTGATAACAAAGGAGCTAGCTCCGACACCCTGAGCCAGGTGGGAATAATCTGCAACCACACAATGTTGCTAACGCCACGATATTTCATCAATTTTGTTGTAACAAAACCACAGAGGTAACCCTTATAAAGAACTCGGCTTTGTATAGCTAGGAAAAATACAACTTATTTTTTAAATTTGTAGTATTTTGGCCGTAAATAATCTTGGTTTTTGATCATATAAGTTCTGACATGAAAACAAATCTCTTGTTCTTAAAACAAGAGAAACTTCATTACAAAATGATATTCCTTGATTTTTTTATTTCCTTTTACGTATATCAATTCTACTGCCATTTTCTCTTCATGCTGCTTATTCTATCTGTTGAGATACTACCGCTAGAGTTATTGGGTCGTTTCAACTGGCCATATTGTACTACACTAGATCCCCTTCTGGTTACTGCTCATTTTCCCTTCGCCTACACATACACCGAATAGTCTGGCCTTTTCTTTCCCATTCTCCTCCGTCTTAATTCACCTGACAACACTATCACCAAACAATTCTTTTTTGCTTAAGGGGTTAACTACTGCACTGTATTTGTTCTGTATCTACTTTCTACATGGTAAGGATAGAAGAGACTCTTTAGCTATGGTAAGCACCTCTTTTAGGAGAAGGATACAGTACTCTAAAACCAAACCATTGTTCTCTAGTCTTGGGTAGTGCCATAATTGTACCACTGTCTTGGGTTAGAGTTCTTTCGCTTGAAGGTACACTCGGTCACACTTCTGTTTCCTTATTTTCTTTCCTCACTAGACTTTTCCCTGCTGGAGCCCTTTGGGCTTATAGCATCCTGCATATTCAATGAGGGTTGTAGCTTAGCTAGTAATAATAATGATAATATTTACATGTGATTTTAACAGGTATGGACATTTTCCTAACCCTAAAATGATGGTCAGAGATTTTATTCTTGTGCCTCTGATATTTTGTTAGTAATTTTATTAGTAAAGAGTCTTTTCTTATGTACTTGTTTACACTTTTGATAACAATCTTCAATCAATCTTGGTAAATCTGAATGATCCATCTTCTTTCAGGATGTCTGAGAAACTAAGTTGCTCAACTGAGGTGGATTAAATAGCGTCTTGCACGGTCTGCTCGTTAATCCTGTTGCTCGGACACTTTCCAAACACAGAGCTTTTCCAGGTATGGTAATATACTCTTCCATTTAGTTCAATGGTTTCCAAGAGACCAGATGTAAGTTGATTTTCACTCTATAAAGGGAGGCTCTTAACTTCCAAACATCCAGATATACAAACGCAAATCCAACTGAAATTCTAAATGTCAGATATTTTATAAAAAGTTCATGATGAAACGCTGTAATTGAACAAAATTATTTCATTTAATGCAGAACTTTCATTACTTATCTGCTACCATTTTATATAATCCTTATACAGTATTAAGCTTCTGTGTGAAGTATAGTACTGAAAAGTACACTTATAAAACTACTTAACTAAGATTTTATTTTTATAGATTGACCTAAAGTTGGAACTGACATGCCAAGAGGGAATATTACTGCATTATCAAAAGGGCTTATCAGTGTAAAGGTCACTTTCTATCCATTTCATGTTATTTCATAAGATTTGTCTTTCAGGAAATGTTTAGAATTAGTTTTTTATTCATACAATATATTGCTGAATTTTATATTTGACTTCTGGAGTAAAAATCCACATCATTATTTAGTAAAATTTTAGATGATTTTTATGTAATCTCATTGCAGACAGAAATGCTCCCCAGTTTCCATTTAGTGCAGTGTGCCCTTTTGAAAGGGATTGGTGCACAAGTTAAAATTTGGAGGAACTTGTAGTAATAATAGCTTTGCTTTTTAGGTATTTTTATATATACCAGTATCTATTTATTCTTCAAATATTAGAAATTACTTAAATATTGGAGTAAAGTGTCTTTTGAAAGGATTGGTGAACTAGTTAAAATTTGGAGGGATTTGTCACATTAATAGTTTTGGTTTTTAGGCATTTCTATACAACCCTGGTTTCATTTTATGTTTAAAAGTATATTAGAAATATTTTACGTAAATGCTACTATAGGAATTTCATACTCTCAAAAGCCTAAAATTGTCGAGAAAATAAGGTCATTTAAAAAAACATAAGGACAAGGGTAGTTGGAAAGAGGCCAGTACTGTAAAAAAAGAAAAAAAAAATATAATTGCATTTAGCAGAATGGTCAGCTTGGTTGATGCTGAAGATATACACTGTTTTAGAGACGGAAAGATTCATTTCTATTTTCTTTATGCAATTTTTCTGTTTCACTAACATATTCAGTATAAATACTCTCTTTATAATTGGATTTTTAGTAATGAAGCAAAATCAATTTAGAATGATGTACTGTAGTGCATTTGTTTTATACACTTTATTTGACAACTCACTCTGTAGCTTTATAACCAAAGTTTGAAACGATAGGTTGGTTTTGTAATATATTCATAAGCCGAAGGAATATTTGAGTTTTCAACACTTCCAGTTTAACCCTTTTACCCCCAGGCTATTTAGAAATTTCCAACCCTTAACCCCCAGGGGGTTATTTTTTTCCCAGCACATTTTGCAGTATATTTTTTTTTAATTGCTCTAAAAGCCTTAATTTTTGTCATAGAGAGGTCAGGTTGGTCTCATTCTCTTGGAAAATGCCTGAATTTTCTCAAAAAATTATCAAAAATATGAAAAAAAAAATTTTTATAGCATTTTTTTGCAAGGACGTACCGGTACGTCCATGGGGGTAAAGGGATGGCTTTTGTGAAACGTACCAGTACGTCCTTTGGGGGTAAAAGGGTTAATGTATATAGTCATCCCCTGCTTATCGAGGATTCGCATATGAAACCTGACTATTTGTTGACTTTTCTTGTTGGAAATCAAAGTCATGGGTTCCAGGTTAGGCTTACCCTAAGTCAAAATCTAACTAAATTTGACTTACAAACAGCTTCTTGTAACCTATTATATTTGTAAGTTTAAGGACCTTCTGTACTGTTTATTTCTTCCTTTTGCAGATCTTGTGGAAGATGGGCTTCTGACGGCACCCCAGATGTTTGTCCAGCAGTTTCCATCCTAATCGGAGCCTTGGTCTACTCGTTACCAGAGAAAGATGCTGTCCTTAGTTCTTAGCTGGTAGGTAAAATGGAAATTACCTGAGAGTTTTCTAGAAATATAATCCAAGAAATCTATTGCCTTGACTTCTCTAATCAATACGATGTACTTACTTCTAACATTTAACGTCTCTCTTATACTGTAGATTCTGTTAACTTTTTTCTTGCTTACACTCGATACATTTGTCCCTTTCACATATTTATGAAAAGGTGAGTGGTATCCATATTGTAGATCAAGTAAGTAGTGTTCATAATTATGGTCATAATTACCCTGAATTAGTTTAGATGGGTTGTGTCCTTACAGTCGAATATTATGATTATTATTATTACTAGCTAAGCTATAACCCTACTAGGGAAAGCAGGATGCTATAAGCCCAATAGCTCTAACAAGGAAAATAGTTTAATGAGGAAATGAAGCTAGAGAACTCTAAACCCTAACCCAAGACAGCGGAAGACCATGATACAGAGGCTATGGCACTACCCAAAAGAATAATAGTTTGATTTTGGACTGTCTATCTCCTAGAAGACACTGGACACAACATCAACCAAGCTGATCATTCTGGTAGATGCAATTTTCATTTTCTTTCCACGCTTATGGTATTGATCTCTTCTTGTTAACTAAAAATATTTTTTAAATTTACACTTCATTAGTGAGTATCGACAATCGCACAGTTTACAAAACTAGAATTCTAAGTTACGACAAGGAAAAAACTACATTCTACACTTATAAAAAAATGTAATTTTAATCGGAAATTCAACGTAGAAATATACTGTTCTCGGCCGTATTATTTTGTTTGGTCCAAAATAATATTACTATCATCATTAACAATACATGAACCATATTTATTTTACAACTAGTTATCTTGTATTTATCAATCTCTCATACAGCACCAACAGCACATGAAACTCTACGGAAAATACGCGACTTTGGCTTCAAATTGGTCGACCACCCGCCTTACTCTCCAAACGTGATCCCCTCCGACTATCACCTCTTTCCACAACTGAAGAAACATCTCAAGTGAACGAAATTTCATGAGTTTTCATAACCCAGTCAAAAAAAAACAATTACGAGGATCTCAATGTGAAGCTGGGCTCTTAGGTGAGGGTTCTATAGTGGCATAGCTATATCTTGCTCCCCCCAGATTGCTATTTTAGTCTCAGAGTTTAGAATCTACAAAATTTGTCTTTATTTTCTAATTACTTTTTCATAAATATGCAACTTCCAGTGCACACTTGTCTTCTCTTCTGTCCCATTGGAAAATTCTGGCCACAGCTTCATTATAGTTTGCAGAATCAGCAAGTCAGTCCGAAAGCTCCATTCTTGAACGAAGTAGCAAGAAATACGCGTAAAGGGAAGGAACGAACACTGCAAAGACTTTTTCGTGAGGATTACAGTGTGCCAGGCCAGGCAAAAACGTGCAATACCCATTTCAGATCTGTTCCGTGGTCATGAACAAACAGTGAGAAATCAAAATTGTTCTCTAGTCTCAGGTAGTGCCATAGACTTCCACTGCCGTGGGGTAGAAATCTCTACTTGAGGGTACACTTGGGCACACTATTCTATCTTATAACTCTTCCTCTTGTTTTGTTTTTTCTTTAAGGTTTTAGTCTTTATATGAAAGATTTATATCAATGTTGTATCCATTCTTAAAATATTTTATAATTGTTCATTACTCCTCTTGTACTTTATCTATTTCCTTTCCTCACTGGGCTATTATTCCCCGTTGGAACCCTTGGGCTTATAGCATCCTGCTTTTCCAACTCAGGTTGTAGCTTAGCTAGTAATAATAATAATAATATATTTTCTTCTTTGTCATAACTTTCAAGTTTAGTAAAGTGTGTGCATATAATTGTGGTGTTGGTTGGTAGTGGTGTGACTATCAACGAATCCACTGTGAAGCCGATGGAGGTTGTACACATTACTGGGTTTTCGTGTGTTGTTAGCGAGAAGTGCAACTGTGCATTCCTCTTGCTATCCAAAATGGTGTTGACATGTAACTTGTGTTCTTTAAGGATATGTGTTAATGCTACAGATGATGGGAGAAATTACTTGACGTTTGTTACAAGATATTTCTGATAAGTATCACAGATGGGGCATTGTCGTAAGTGACTCTTTTTTTAGTTAATTGTTACTTATGTACCGACTTGGTGGTAATGGTGATTGTGTAATGACATGATAATGATTATTCTTATAATTATTGGTGTGAGTTTATATATGTTTATGTTATGTGGTGATTACCCATGTTTCTGCTGTATTGATAAGTAAATTATTTGTGGTGTTGGTATGTTTTATTGACTTGTTATACTGTAATTCTTACAGGTCGAAATAAAGTTTTTATTAAGACAACCCTAGTTTATGTGGTATCCAAGCAAGCATTTCAGCAGTACTCAACATGACAGGTAAAAAGGGCAGCTCTACTGGAGAGGACAACATTGCTGGGATGTTACTGGAGGCACAGAAGAAGGCAAAACAACAGAGGACAACTGTTAAGGCAAAACTAACGCATAAGCTTGGTATGTTTCATGAGTAAAGGTCCCCAACTCACAAAGATTCGGACATTTGGACCTTTTCAAATCAAAGATAATGTAAAGAAAAGAACAACTGGGAAGGCCTATGGGGATATATTCAATTATATTGTCACATGAGGCATGTACATTGATGTTGTTGGTGAATATAACAGTCTTTTAATGTGTTTCAGAAGATTCACAACTGTTCATAGCTATCCTGATACTGTGCACTGATTGAAGCTCACAAATAGTATTGGCAAATAAAGACCTGAAGAGTGACATTCACAACAATGGGACATGCATGAGGTCACTGAATTTGGAGCAAAAGAAAGCTTGAAATGGAAATTTATTCGTTCAGCAAATGCTGTATGGCCAAACGGTGTGAGGCATTAGTTAACTAAAAAAAAGGTTTCTGTTATTGCTCGTAGGGGCTACTATTTTAATATTTATGTGATTTACAGAACTTTTTTTGAAATACCAGACTTAATGAATGGCAAGCCTATTGGATTGAAACCTGGTATAGATGTGGAATTAGGACCATTGTGTCCAAACTATTTACTTTTGGGTACAGCATGAAATAGAGTACCATCTGTTTCATGGTCTACTTCAGGTGACACTAAGAAGTGTTTAAACTTTATACAAAATGTTGTCAACACTTATTGGAGTAAGCGGCAGAGAGATATCTTCACACTCATTGTACGGTGAAAGTGGCACTCGGAAAAGAGAAACATACAAGTCGGTGATATCGTTATAATAAAAGATAAAAATGTTGTGTGAGAGTAATAGAAAATAGGACAGCTTGTAGATACAGAAACAGGCAGAAATAGTCAGGCAAGAGATGTGAGAATTGGATGCAAAATACAAAGACCAGAAAAATACTAGAGACATAGTGACAGTTATCAATAGATCTGTTCACAAGTTAGTGGTGTTGCCACCCGTTGAGGAGCAATAAAAGTGGCAGGAGTGTATTATCAGTTACAGACACTAATAATTATTATTATTACTACTAGCCAAGCAACAGCCCTAGTTGGAAAAGCAAAATGCTATAAGCCCAAGGGCTCCAATAGGGAAAAATACCCCAGTGAGGAAAGGAAATAAAGAAATAGATAAATGATGAGAACAAATTAACAATAAATCATTCTAAAAACATCAACAACGTTAAAATAGATATACATACATACATATACCAAGGCACTTCCCCCAATGTTGGGGGGTAGCCGACATCAACAAATGAAACAAAAAAAAAAGGGGGGGGACCTGTACTCTCTACATTCCTCCCAGCCTAACAAGGGACTCAACCGAGTTCAGCTGGTACTGCTAGGGTGCCACAGCCCACCCTCCCACATTATCCACCACAGATGAAGCTTCATAATGCTGAATCCCCTACTGCTGCTACCTCCGCGGTCACCTAAGGCATCGGAGGCAGCAGCAGGGCCTACCGAAACTGCGTCACAATCGCTCGCCATTCATTCCTATTTCTAGCACGCTCTCTTGCCTCTCTCACATCTATCCTCCTATCACCCAGAGCTTCCTTCACTCCATCCATCCACCCAAACCTTGGCCTTCCTCTTGTACTTCTCCCATCAACTCTTGCATTCATCCCCTTCTTTAGCAGACAGTCATTTTCCATTCTCTCAACATGGCCAAACCACCTCAACACATTCATATCCAATCTAGCTGCTAACTCATTTCTTACACCCGTTCTCACTCTCACCACTTCGTTCCTAACCCCTATCTACTCGAGATACACCAGCCATACTCCTTAGACACTTCATCTCAAACACATT
The DNA here is from genome assembly GCF_036898095.1 of Palaemon carinicauda. Lineage (NCBI taxonomy): Eukaryota > Metazoa > Arthropoda > Malacostraca > Decapoda > Palaemonidae > Palaemon > Palaemon carinicauda. The sequence continues at coordinate 475,495 of NW_027170768.1, forward strand.
CAATTTCTGTCTCTCCATCACTTTCATTCCCCACAACTCTGATCCATACATCACAGTTGGTACAATCACTTTCTCATATAGAACTCACTTTACATTCATGCCCAACCCTCTATTTTTTACTACTCCCTTAACTGCCCCCAACACTTTGCAACCTTCATTCACTCTCTGACGTACATCTGCTTCCACTCCACCATTTGCTGCAACAACAGACCCCAAGTACTTAAACTGATCCACCTCCTCAAGTAACTCTCCATTCAACATGAGATTCAACCTTGCACCACCTTCCCTTCTCGTACATCTCATAACCTTACTCTTACCCACATTAACTCTCAACCTCCTTCTCTCACACACTTCCAATTTCTGTCACTAATCTGCCAAGCTTCTCTTCTGTGTCTGCAACCAGTACAGTATCATCTGCAAACAACAACTGATTTACCTCCCATTCATGGTCATTCTTGTCTACCAGTTTTAATCCTCGTCCAAGCACTCGAGCATTCACCGCTCTCACCACTCCATCAACTTACAAGTTAAACAACCACGGCGACATCACACATCCCTGTCTGAGCCCCACTCTCACCGGAAACCAATCACTCACTTCATTTCCTATCCTAACACATGCTTTACTACCTTTGTAGAAACTTTTCACTGCTTGCAACAACCTTCCACCAACTCCATATAACCTCATCACATTCCACATTGCTTCCCTATCAACTCTATCATACGCTTTCTCCAGATCCATAAACGCAACATACACCTCCTTACCTTTTGCTAAATATTTCTCGCATATCTGCCTAACTGTAAAAATCTGATTCATACAACCCCTACCTCTTCTAAAACCACCCTGTATTTCTAAGATTGCATTCTTTGTTTTATCCTTGATCCTATTAATCATTACTCTACCATACACTTTCCCAACTACGCTTAACAAACTAATACCTCTTGAATTACAACACTCATGCACATCTCCCTTACCCTTACACTATATAGTGGTACAATACATGCACAAACCCAATCTACTGGTACCATTGACAACACAAAACACACATTAAACAATCTCTCCAACCATTCAAGTACAGTCACACCCCCTTCCTTCAACATCTCAGCTCTCACACTATCCATACCAGACGCTTTTCCTACTCTCGTTTCGTCTAGTGCTCTCCTCACTTCATCTATTGTAATCTCTCTCTCATTCTCATCTCCCATCACTGGCACCTCAACACCTGCATCAGAGTATTGTGTGTCCCATTGACAAAATGCATACACTCACTTACAATTTCTGATGTGCACCTTTTTTATCTTTTAATAAATGAAGCTAACATTCATGGTCAATTGCATGTATGGCGCAGCAACAACATTGGACACATCTCAATCAGACCTCCCAGCCACTGACATCGTCTTCAGCTTTTTAGCCTGTTGCCTCTAATATCACTCGCAGAAATGGTGCTTATTGTACCATCCAATGCGACCTTGCTAGGCATGCGACTTTTTCCCCATAATAATGGTTTGCAAATTGTCAGATTTTTCCGCAGTAAAAACATAACCCAACGCTAGCAGAGAAACTGGCACAGCCTCTCAGGTGCACAAAACTCGCATTTCACTTTTACCTTGTAGCTGGATTTTGTCACATCTCTCTTATTTTTCTGGTAAATTGTAATTACAGCTGCTTATTCTAACTGTGGCATAGCTGATTCCTCGTCCCCCTTGATGCCTGCCTCGTTGAACTGCCTTTGCTCCCCTTTTTGTATGGGATATCTACATTCCTGTGCTGCCTCCTTGAATCTCATTTTTCCAATGTTTCACTAATTTAATTAGATTTCTCAGAGGGTTCTGAAGTATCCTGTTATAGCTTTTGATTCAGTATGCCAATGCGTTTTCACTTGAATCATCACTGCATTTATGGGTACGCAAACACGTACTCGATGGCTTCCCGCTGGGACCTGTAGATTTATTTCGTTCGCTGTTTCTCCTGTTTGACATCCTGTGAAGAAATTATCCCACAAAACTGGTATGTTCGCTGTCTTTGGAGAAATTTTCATTGGTCATCAAAGGCATCGTCTACCCTTAAACTATTCCTAGTGACTGAAGAGAATTTAGTGTCTATGCTCCTTGTCATTTGTCTTTCCAGAGTAGCCTGATATTCATTACTGCCTCATCGCAGAGGAACTTACTGATTTTTATCCAATGCATAGATTGCTTACAGTGTCTGAAATCCTCTGTTGAGACTTCATTTATGATATGCTTACTATTTCCCCTGCCTTGTGCTGGATTATTCCAACCTGCTTGAACTAATGCATGTAGAAGTTTAGATCCACAGCCAGTCTCTCTTCTGCTGTTTCTCATCTTACTAATGTAGGGGTGTAATTCAGCAATCTTCAGTGAAACCCCAACAATCTGCGTAAGTAATATTCCGTCAGTGCACCATGTATTATTATTATTATTATTAGCCAAGCTACAACCCTAGTTGGAAAAGCAAGATGCTATAAGCCCAAGGGCTCCTATAGGGAAAAATAGCCCAGTGAGGAAAGGAAATAAATAAATAATGAGAATAAATTAACAATAAATCATTCTAAAAACAGTAACAACGTCAAAACAGATATGTCCTATATAAACTATTAACATCGTCAAAAACAGATATGTCATATATAAACTATAAAAAGGCTCTTGTCAGCCAGGTCAACATAAAAACATTTGCTCCAACTTTGAACTTTTGAAGTTCTACTGATTCAACTACCCGATTAGGAAGATCATTCCACAACTTGGTAACAGCTGTCATAAAACTTCTAGAATACTGTGTAGTATTGAGCCTCATGATGGAGAAACGCCTGTGTATATAGAATTAACTGCCTGCCTAGTATTACGAACAGGATGGAATTGTCCTGGAAGATCTGAATGCAAAGGATGGTCAGAATTATGAACAATTTTGTGCAACATGCATAATGAACTAATTGAATGACGGTGCCAGAGATTAATATCTACAGCAGATCAGGAATAAGAAATTTTATAGACCGTAAGTTTCTGTCCAACAAATTAAGATGAGAATCAGCAGCTGAAGAGCTGACAGAAGAACAATACTCAAAGCAATGTAGAATTAAAGAATTAAAACACTTCAGAATAGATTAATCACTGAAAATATTGAAAGACTTTCTCAATAAACCATTTTTAGTGCAATTAAAGAAGACACAGACCTAATGTGTTTCTCAAAAGTAAATTTGCTGTCGAGAATCACACCAAAAATTTTTAAAGTCATACAAACTTAAAGAAACATTATCAATACTGAGATCAGGAGGTTGAGGAGCCACTGTCCTTGACCTACTTACAATCATACTTTAAGTTTTGTAAGGATTCAACTTCATACCCCGTAATTTGCACCATGCACTAATTTTATATAGATCTCTATTAAGGGATTCAGCAACCCCTGATCTACATTCAGGGGATGAAATTGATGCAGAGAGAGTAGCATCATTTGCATATGCAACAAACTTGTTTTCTAGGCTAAACCACATGTCATGTGTAGCCTATATAGTATGAAAAGTAATGGGCCAAGAACACTACCCTGTGGAACACTGGATATCACATTCCTATACTCACTATGGTGCCCATCAACAACAACCTTGAGATCTATTACTTAAAAAATCAATAATAATGATAAGAAACGACCCACCCACTCCCAACTGTTTGAGTTTAAAAACAAGGGCCTCATGATTAACAAGGTCAAAGGTAGCACTAAAATCAAGGCCAATCATACGAACTTCCTGACCACAATCAAGGGATTTCTGTACAGCATTGGAGATTGTAAGAAGGGCATCACATGCTCCAAGGCCTTTACGAAAACCAAATTGCAGACTAGGGAATAGATGATTACCTTCAACAAACCTATTAAGACGTTTTACCAGAGGACATTCAAAAACTTTAGATAATATGGGAGTTATGGAAATTGGGCGGTAATCAGTTAAACTTGAGCTACCGCAAACACATTTACATAGAGTAATATTACTAATTCTCCAACAAGTGCTAGAAGCTCTTTTTGCTAACCTGCGCAAAATAACAGATAACTTTGGAGCTAAGAAATCTGCAGTCTTTATAAAAAAAACAACAAAGGAAAAATACCATTTGGGTCTACAACTCTATAAGCATCAAGGTCCATCAACAGAGCTTTAATTTCACGAGATAGAAAAGCTAAACTAGTTAGTTTAGCCTCAGGAAAACAGGAATGAGGAAGTTCAAGTTTTTCATTACTCTTTTTACTATAAAAAGCATCAGCCAAAAGGGTTGCAGATTTAAGGGTAGACCACCATTTATGTTCCTGAGTTGTACCAGAAAGGGTTTCTTTTATGGTTAAATTGTATTCCTTTTCAGTTGAAGCATAAACTCTCTGAGCAAAAGCTGTAAGCTGAGTATAGTTATTCCAGGTCAAATCTGATCTGTTACCCTTCCAAAGATGATAGGCCTCCTACTTCCCCAAATAAGCCCGTCTACAATCATCATTGAACTACAGTTTTTCCTTCACTTGGTACCTTAGTACACGAGAAGAGACACACCTGTCAATTATGTTGACTAGATTCTCATTCAAAGGGACAACAGGATCAACAGTACTATATAATTGTGACCAATTCAAGCACAAAAGATCATGCAAAATCCCATTCCAGTCTGCTTGGGATTTCATATAAATTTTACAAGAGTATGATACATCAGGGACAGGCTGCTCAGTCTTCACTACTAATAAAACCAAGGCATGATCAGATGTCCCGACTGGAAAACCAACCTTACTTGTAACAACACCAGGGGAGTCAGTGCATACGAGGTCCAAGCAATTACCAGACCTGTGAGTAGCTTCACTTATAGTATTATTATCATGGACTAGATCAAAACTTGAATTGCTGGAGTTTTCAGGAACCAGTCAAAATATATTTGCATATTAAACTCATGTTTCAAGGATTCTTAGGTGTTTATAACCATCTCTTTAAAGAATGACTGAGACAAGGTAAAATGACAACACTCTAGGAGGAAAATGCCTTAGAGACTGATTCTATATACATATGATGAGCACTAAGCCCCGTCTTCTCTCAAGTTAGGACCAGAGAGGGTCAAGCAATGGCTGTTGATGACTCAGCAAGTAGACCTGTCTGTCTGTATAGATTGCCTTACCTTGTGTAAGACCAGTAGATCCATATGTTGCCCCAAAACACCCCATCCATACCACACAGAGATAATCAGTTATACAGAGTTTAAACAGCTTGTTGAGCGAGATTTTTTACTATATATAAGAGCGATATTAATCTCTACAAGTTTTGAGTTTCTTAAAAAGAAATCCAGCTAATTTTTACTCCTAAATTTTAGAGCTCCCTCTAGTTATTAGAAAATTATAACCTTATCAGTTCACACTAATCTAACTATATAGGTTATTTGAATATCAAATTATAGGCTTCTAATGTCAATATTACAACACCAGCTGGAATATTTTTCAGATCATAAGTTAATCTACGTTTTTCATCATCTGTTTAATGTTTGCTTAAATTCTATACTACAGCCGTACACACACAAACACCATAACCAAAACAGTCATTTATTCCTTTAAATCAAAGTTTACTTGAAATTCTACAAAATATGAATTAAAGTTGGGGAGTTCCTTCACTATCTAAGCTCTGTATAATAATAGAATCTATTGAATATTCCTCATGATTTTTAACACTTCAAACCAGCAAACAAAATTATTCAGTCATTTAAGCAATCTGTAAAATGCAACCTACTGTTCATGACGTCACTTAAACGTATTTTTTTAATAAAAACACAGATTTAGTCTCTAAAATGTATCCTTTTGATAGATTATGTTCTATAAACATCTTACAAGGACTATCTCTATATATTTTGTTGAAATACATCTCTAATTTCCCGTTAAACAATAAATCTTCTGCCCCGCCTCTCATGACTAGACATCGTAGCCAGAAACACATTTTATTATTCTTTCGAATTTGACGTATTTGTTTAACTCACGGCCCTTAATACGAGCCTTTATTTGTTTATTTAAAGAAGTACTACATTTTTTAAGGTTATTTTTGTAAAATTTAATTTTCTAAGTCATAATTCATCTGATATCCGTATAGGTATTCCCTCCTATGCCTCCTACGTAATTTCATTCATAAATATGATTAGTGACGTCACTTACAACCATCAATCACAACAGAGGACGAATCAACCATTGAAACAACAGATATTTTCCGCTAAATGTACAGATAAGGTGAGACGGTTCCTCTGGCTTATGGTGAACAAATAAATAGAGGTAAAGCTTTTGAGTTTTTTAATGTAATAAGTAACTGGTTTCTCAAATAACAACTCATAAATCGCAGGAACGCCCTCTTGGCGGGATATTCCAGCCCTCTGATTGGCTGTATCTTCTCAGCTATGATTGGTTGTCACCTTTGTTTACAAATTCCCACATTCAAGTTAAACGTCGTAGCCAAAACCTTGTTGATTATTTCTTCAATAAAGACGTATTTATTCAGCTTAAGCAATCGAACAAGATTTATTATCTATTATATTTGTAAATAAATTATATTAAAAGTGTATTTTTACAGGAAACTATAATTTATCAGTCCTAAATAATCTGCAATACGTATAGATACTTCAGTCTTACCGAGTCAAATTCATTCATAAAATACTATTGCCTGACGTCACATACAACCGCCAATCACAGTAGAGGACGTATCAGCCAATGAGACGACAGATATTTCGCGCTAAAAATGTATAAGGCAAAAGGGTTCCTCCGGTTTATGGGCTGCTGTTGACAAAAAAAGTCAGATTCACGGGAAATTTTGCGCAAACGCTCTAGCTAATGGCGTTTTTTCATCCTATTTCTTTCTTTTTTTTATACGTACAACAATGATATTTGATTACGAAATTATTGTTTTCGAATTTGTTTAATAAAAGTTGCAATTTTAAGCCATACTTTATCTGAAATAAGTATATTGTTGGCATTTAATCCATATAATGATGTTTTAAGGTTGATTATGCACGTATTCGACTGAATATGATATGATATAATTGATTAATTATCTATCTCCACTGTGTGTTAACCGTTTTAATGTGAAATTTACGGGTATTTGGGCAGATTTCTTCAACAGCAACTCATAAGCTCCCGTAACTCTCGGTGGTACATTCCAATCCTCTGATTGGCTATATTTTCCTCAGCTGTGATTGGTTATTGCCTTCAGTACTACGGTTTCACACACAAACGAACACACATATTTAACATCGTAGCCAGAAGGACAGTCAATTATTCCTTCGAATATGACTTATTTATTTAACTTACGGCCTTTAATAAGATTCCTTATTTATTTTGTTTTGAAATTGATAATGTTACTGAGATTATTTTTTGTAAAATTCAATTTTTAAGGCCCGAATTCATCTGAAATGGGCATAGGTTCATCCCCTTAGGGCTTACACTAGCATTCATTCATAAAAACACGATTAGTGACGTCACCTATAACCACCAAGCACAGAAGAGGGCGAATCAGCCAATGAAACAACAGATATTTCCCGCTAAATATACTTAGGGCGAGATGGTCGCAGGAACTCTCTCTTGGCGGGATAATCCAGCCTTATGATTGGCTGTATCTTCTCAGTTGTGATTGGTTGTTACTTCTGTTTACAAACTCCCACATACAAGTTAAACATCGTAGCCAAAACCTAGTTCATTATTTCTTCTAAAAAGACTTATTTAATCAGCTTAAGCATTCGAACAAGATTTTTTATCTATTTTATTATTAAGTTAATCATATGAAAAGCTCATGTTTACTATGAACTATAATTTATCCGTCCTAATTTATCTGCTATACGTATAGATACTTCACTCCTACCGAGACGAACCCATTCATAAAATACTATTGCCTGACGTCACATACTACAACCAATCACAGCAGAGGACGTCTCAGCCAATGAGACGACAGATATTTCCCGCTAAAAATGCATAAGGCGAGAGGGTTCCTCCGACTTATGAGCTGCTGTTGACGAAAGAATCGGCTTCACGGGATCCATTTCGGTCAAACGCTCTAGTTAATGACGTTTTTTTTTTCATCCTATTTTGTTTTCATAAGTGTTTTAATGTAAATTTACGGGTATTTGAGCAGGTTCCTCCAACAGCAACTCATAAGTCCCCGTTACTCTTGGTGGTACATTCCAGTCCTCTGATTGGCTAGATCTTCCTCAGCTGTGATTGGTTATTGCCTTCATTCACGCACAAACGAACACACGCATGAAACATCGTAGCCATAAAGTTAGTCAATTGTTCCTTCGAACATGACTTATTTATCTAACTTACGGTCTTTAATAAGATTATTTATTTATTTTATTTTGAAATTAATAGTATTGCTAAGATTATTTTCTGTAAAATGTATTTTTTAAGCTCTAATTAATCTTAAATACGTATGGGTTTTTTCATTCATGAATACCAATGTCTGACGTCACATACAACCAGCCAATGAGACAACAGATATTTCCCGGTATAAATGCATAAGGCGAGAATATCTTGTAATACCATATACGCAGAAAACAGCAATTATTAAACTATTTTTGGTTAATAAAAATATATTTAATTAAAGTATTTTTACATTTATAATGCATACACCCTTCTCCTTTCTGTATTTAAGTAAATAAAACGAGTTATGGATAATGACGTCATCAATCAAAAATCAATACTAGCTATGAATAATGACGTCATGAGTCAAGAACCAATTATGAGCTCGATAGTTAATGACGTCATTACCAAAGCAACCAATCACAGTACATAACCTTCCCACTAGACGAGCTTTACACTGGGGCTTATGAAATGCTATGCTGACTTATGGAACCTATTTAAAATATCTCGGACATATATTAATGTATGAAGGAAAGCAAATACATTAATGTATACTGTACTATGAATGTGTTTTTATATACAGTAATAATTATGCATACACGTTTCAACACAATTGTTTCCTGTTGCACTGGAATAACTAATCTCTTACATATGGATTATAAATCAAATTTTGATGTTCTATTGGTCTTTTATTCATAATATAATGCACATTTAATCTAAATTGGTTGATTTTTATATTGTTCTTCCATGTGTACGTAGATTGAACAATAAGCTACGCTATGAAATTATGCCAGCCATAAATGAAAAATTGTTATGTATTCTATAATGGATGAAGATAATTTGTGTGACTTGTGCAAAGATGAAGAAGATACTACTGAACATTTATTTTTATGCCCAAAATTAGGACAGCTAATGAATGTAGACATAAGATTAGGTACGCTGAAAAATCCTAGCAGGGATCTGGCTGCATTTATAGGTAGGGCAATGCATATAAAAGAAGAATTTAAGAAATACTGATTACCACATTAGGTTGCCAAAAACTGATGATAGCAAGGTTTTATCCTATCTAATTTCAAGGTAGAATGGAATAAAAGTAAAGATTGAGAATCTCATTACGATATTAATTTATTCAAGGCACAGGTAATATAAACTTAATAACAATAATAAGAAGAAGCTTTGCACCTATCTATAAAGAGTGAGCAATAAGGAACTAGGAAGAAGTTTCTATGACGTCATGGGTATAGCTTTAATCCCGGTAAAGTATCTTAATTAAATCTTCAAATTCAACTAATATCCAGAATAAATTCTACTAAAACGTATTTAAGTATAATAGTAATTTATGTATATGGTTTATATGTCATATATTTATATTATTTCAAGTAATAAAATAAGATAAAACATTTCAAAGATGTATAGTTTATTTGTTTTGGTACGACGTCACCAAGAAGCCATCTCTAATTTATGACGTCATTACCCACAAGTAAACATTAAGAAACCAGAAACCCATCGGGCAAGGTAAATAATTCCATAATATTGTATAATTGTATTACATTACGTATTTTATAATGTAATTATCATTACTTAAAAATAACTCTTAACTGGTAGGAACACAGTAAGTGAATACAATCCTTTTAATTATAAGAATAATCACGCTTGCTTGACGTGTAAATGCTAGCGGTCCAACCATTATTTCCCTTGCAAATAAATAGTTAATAAGATATACCCCAATATATCCTACAGTCATGGGGCCAGTCAGTGGGAACCATGGGTTCAGGGTAGGGGAGATTTACTGGCGAATGGATGATTAATGGTAAAACTAACCTTTTTTTCTATATACGTTACTCTCTGGGACGCATAATAAATCCTCGAAAAATTGCACAAAATATGGGGATCCTCTTCCCCTGAATTGTATATTTCATTCATTAGGTCATGTTTTGTGAATTGGAGGTTTCGGAGCCTTTGTATATCAGCGGCCAGTTCCTCCAGCGAGCATAAAATATAGACACCAACTAACCTAAACTTCCCTCCCCTAAACCAACCTATAAGCCGTGTCCTTACCTACTTACCTAACGGGTGGGTGGGGGCTGCTAATGCCCCCTTACACTGCTGTATTATTATATAGTCAGCCGTCATCATACACACAGGTGGCCGCTTTTATACGTACACCCCGAGGTTTCTGCTCCCATTTGTGCATCTGTACATGGTTTCTTGCGCGAATATGAGCTTATGCTTCCTGCCCATTAGCCATCCTCCTTATTGCTCCATGACGAGTTTATACTGTGTACTGTATTTATTTGTACTTTGGATTGTTCTGGGTAAATATATGATACTTTAATTTCATGTTTGATATATTTCTGCCAATGATTATTGGGGCTAACCTCCTGTTTGAGGTTTTGGACTCCCTTTGAAAAAAAATTTATGGTGAACTCCAGTGGGAAATCGGGGTTTGTTGGGTGAGGAAATGCCAAAAACGAGTGATTTGCAGCAATAATAATGGTCAGAATTGCAAAATAAACACAAGGTAACAAGTTGGAAAAATATATGGTTCATGTAAGTGGCTGAAAATTAAAGTATTATGATTATCTATTATTCACTAAATGTCTTCTTAATGGTTTTTTCTTTGCCGTGGCTCTCTAAACTCGCAAAATTAACATTGCATCCCTGCTCCTATGTCTGGCAACCGGTACATGTTGAGCTGTGCTAGCAAGCCCCATTGGTCTTTATTTCAGGGTTATTTTCTTCTTTTACATCATCAACAATAGCTATACACTGAATGGAGTGTTTTCATTATAATCAATTACTGACAGATGAAATTACACCAAATTAAAAAAGAAAATACATTTTCAAAATAGATTGTGCATCCCTCTTTGAGATGTCTTTGTGATGGTCAAGCTGAACCTGAAGGGGAAGGTGCTAAAATAAATGGCTGTTGTAGAATGGCATCCCGGAACTTGTGCATAAACATTTGGAAGCTTTTATTTGGTTTAAAAAGCCAGGCAATGATTGTCATGCAAAAAAAAACAGAACAGCGGGAAAAAGCAAACGCAAGCAACATATGCGCAATAACTCGCCATCAATCTACCAAATGTAAACAATGGAGTTAAAGTAAGAATTAGCCCTCACATTTTAATCAACTATTACGTAAGTTATTATGCCCCAGCCCCCATTTACCATACAGAGAAAAATGCTAAACTAGCCAGCACTTGTCCATTCCTTATAGCGATTTTCAGTTACGCTAGTAATTAAAGTATCATATATTAACCAAAAAATTACATACAGTATTGAAAATGGAAGCTAACCAAGAACACAACCTAATGTAACCTAACCTAGGATCCTTATTGTTACCTACTCAATTACTGAGGGGGTGTGGGGCTGCGGCTCTCCTCAGACAGCTGTATCCTTAGCTTACCGTAAGGCTATGTCTCAACTCTGTGTTTGCTTCCTACCCGGGTTCCCTCCTAGCTAGGTAAAACTAAATCATATTTCATAAATCGTAAAACAAGTTTCATAATATCGTATTTCAGACTAAGATAGACAGCATTTTCCCCAAGAGAAAATAGATTTGACAAGTGATAAAAAAGTTTATGCCTGTCCCAACCAAGTACTTATACCCCAATTCCATTAATACATACATACATATACTAAGGCACTTCCCCCAATTTTGGGGGTTAGCCGACATCAACAAATGAAACAAAACAAAAAGGGGACCTTTACTCTACGTTCCTCCCAGCCTCCATTAATATGTGCTCAAAATTCTTTTAATGTGGAGTTCTGCCCCCAGACTCTTATTTCGTTGTTGTATTTCTCAACCCATAACCAAGTGATTAGCATATAACCGGCCATAAGAGAATTCTGTGTCTGAACTATGTCCTAGCTTTGGTGTTGATTGAATGGGTAAAATTGTTATTGTATATTCTGGGAGGAAAGAGGACAAATAAATAAATTCACATGCAAACAATTAATATATCTTGACCATTCGTACCATTTTTGAAGTCGCTGAATCCAAATTCTTCGGACTCTAGCAATCATAATTATGAGGACGATCGGAGTTAGGGGGCACATGACTTGATTCAGAGTTTTCACACACTCTGGAAGTCGACCAAATAGGCCTTCACAAAATAAGTATTTGAACAGTTTATGCATGTGGTACAATTGCACAGATGTAAATATTCTATTGTTTTATATACTGTACTGTAGTATTTGTTTAGGCGTAAATAGAAACCCTCGGCTATTTATAAGGGTATTACTTTTGACGTACAGTGATACCTCGGTACTCGACCATAATCCGTTCGAGATCCGTGTTCGACCTCCGATTTGTTCGAGTACCGAATTTTTTTCCCCATAAGAAATAATGGTATATATTCTATTCCGTTCCCAAGCACTCGAACAGGCCCAAAATATTAATAAAACGTGTACCTAAACAACAATAATTATCTAAATGTGTATGAAATTGGTCAGAAAATCCTATAAAACAATTTTAAACCATTTACTGTACTAAAATAAAACAATTTTAAACCATTTTCTGTACTGTAGTGAACATACCTTTGAGCAGCGGTTCGATGGCATACAGGGATGGATGTGGAGAGGATGGAAGGGGGAGGTTACTGCTTGGAAGGAGAGTCCCCTTCCATGATGTGGCGGGGTAGTTCTCCTTCAGGAGTCGTTTCTCTCTCCAATGAAAGGGTGGGCAGATCTATTTCAGGGGTTTCTTCTCTTCTTTGTCTCTTCTTTGGAGGAGAAACAGGCTTTGATGTAGCAGCTTTCTTTTCTTTTGTGAAAAACTGGTCTATTGTTAATTGTTTCTTCCTCCTCTGCAGTATTCTTCGAAAATGATACATGACACTATCATTAAACATATGCACTGCCCGGTTTGCTACTGCAATTTCTGGGTGGTATTTTTCAGCAAAAGCCTGCACATCTGCCCACTTGGAACAAATTTCATTGATGAGAGAACTTGGAACATCCTCCCTTACCTCATCCTCTTCTGAAGATTCCTGCTCCACAATCAGATCCTGCTGCTGTTGTTGTTGCAGGTGCAACAATTCCTCCACAGTCAACTCGGTAGAATGGCTTTCTACAAGCTCATCAATATCATCCTTGTCGACCTCAAGCCCCAAACTCCTGCCCATGACAACAATTTCCTCAACGACATCAGTGTCATCAGAAATTACAGGGGTAGCAGTGCTTGGACCCGCCTCTGGTTGGAAACCTTCAAACTCCCTCTCTGTGACACATGATGGCCACAGCTTACGCCAGGCAGAGTTCAATGTCCTATAGGTCACACCTCGCCAAGCTTGGTCAATCATGTTAACAGAGTTGAGGATGCTGAAGTGTTCCTTCCAGAATTCCTTTAGGGTCAACTTCGTGTCACTGGTCACTTCAAAACACTTTCTGAAAAGGGCCTTGGTATAGAGTTTTTTGAAGTTTGAAATGACCTGTTGGTCCATGGGCTGGAGTATGGGAGTAGTATTGGGGGGCAAGAATTTGATTTTGATAAAGCTGTATTCTTCTTTCAAGTCATCCTCGAGACCTGGAGGATGTGCAGGAGCATTGTCCATAACCAGAAGACATTTCATTGGCAAGCTCTTTTCAATGAGGTAAGCCTTAACCTGGGGGGCAAACACTTCGTTTATCCACTCAGTAAAGAATTGTCTTGTGACCCAAGATTTAGTGTTCGAGCGCCACATAACTGGTAGTGCACTTTTACAAATATTATTTCGTTTGAACACCCGGGGGTTGTCCGAGTGGTACACTAACAAGGGTTTGATCTTGCAATCGCCACTTGCATTTGCACACAGCAACAATGTTAGCCTATCTTTCATTGGCTTGTGACCTGGCATCTTCGTCTCGTCCTTGGTAATGTACGTATTGGCTGGCATTTTCTTCCAAAATAACCCAGTCTCATCACAATTAAAGACTTGTTGTGCGATCAAATTTTGTTCATTTATGTACCGATCGAATTCCCCCACGTATTTATCGGCTGCAATTTGATCCGAACTAGCTGCCTCCCCATGCCTAGTAACACGATGAATACCTGTTCTATTACGAAACTTTTCAAACCAACCCCTGCTCGCTTTAAATGTAAATGAATCACTTTCACTGGTACTCGGACTTTTCTTCACTAATTCTTCATAGATATGCAACGCTTTTTCACAAATGAACGCTTCACTAACACTTTCCCCGGCCAACTGTTTTTCTTTAATAAATATTAAAAGCAACTTTTCCATCTCCTCAATCACTTGTGGCCTTTGCTTAGTTACCGCCGTAACTCCCGTTGCAACATTCGCCTTCTTAATCATTTCTTTATGCTTTAAAAACGTAGAAATGGTCGACTTCGCCATTCCGTATTCTACCGCTAAATCGGACACTCGTACACCATTCTCATATTTCGCTATAATTTCCTTCTTCAACTCGATCGTTGTTCGCACTGTTTTCCTCTTCTCCTTCCCCTTAACACTCATTACTTTCTTGGGACTCATTATGAAAGCTAAAAAAGCAATTAAAAGCACTGAAAATCACTAAATCACAACGAATGCTGATCGCGCGTTGTCTGAGTGACGCTCTCGAGAGAACTGATGCTTCCCGAACAAGCGAGAGTGGCCGAGATGGCGCGATCATCACAAAGCCCATGCGGTCGTCACGTGTTCGGCTGGTCGAGTACCGAATTTTTGGTCGAGCACCGCAGCAAAAATTTCTCGAAAATTTTGGTCGAACTCCGAATTGTTCGAGTATAGAGTCGTTCGACTACCGAGGTATCACTGTAGCTGAAAGACTAGCCATGATAATTTTTGTGAGGGATAACTACCCCATCCGCTAGTTAGCGGGTGGGGGTTGGGGTAGACTGGCTACCCCGCTCACTCACACCTCTCGGCTGAGTAACCACTTTACTTTGTGGCTGGTAGAGGACGGACATGCTGCCTTTCTCTTCCGCACAGATTTGCCTTGATTGTTTTTCTGTTTAGTTTATTCTTTTGTGTGTGTTTTTATCTCATACATATATATGAGTGTATATATGGAAACATACTCATTTTGTAAAATACAGTACAGTACTGTACTTGTAACTTTAATTACAATTGACAGTCTCCACCGTAAGGGAGTTTTCTTTGTACTGTATTGATACTACTACTCCCCTATCTTGCCGCCCTCCCGACACTCCCGTGTGTTTGTTTCAGTACTTGAGCTAAAGTTCATAACAATTCCGCTCCCTTTCGAGGAATTCTCTTACAAGGAAGGGGACTTATTTTTCGAATAGTTTATGTCATGCAGTGGAGTTATGAATTGTAATTCATCACAGCTTTTATTACCTTTTCTAACAGATAGCACCGACATGCCGATGGCTTCGGCCGCTCTGGTCAATGTCCTGCACTTCCTGTGGCAGTTCGTGAGCTGCTCACCTTGTGAGGTAGCACTCGTTGCTGACCTTCAACTTGAACAAGGCTTGGTGATGGGAAGCATAGAGTGCTGTCAGTGTTAACCTTCCCCCGAGTTGGGCTGCCCTCCCTTCCGAGGGAGAGCTTTCATACTTCAGCCGTTTAACAACCTTCCCTCTTTCAGGAAGAATTACTGACAGCTCGGAGAGATCTGCTTCTGCTATCTCGTCGCCGAAGACTGTGCTTCTTCCCCTTGAGTTGGGGAAAAGCAAATCCAAGGCTTGTACCTCCTTCGGCAGGAACTTCCCTCTCGTTCGCGAGAGAGATCGTTACGCCTATGCTTTTTCCCATAGAGCTTGGAGAAAGGTTGTCTTAGGCGATGTCCTTCTTCGAGAGGACTTCTCTCTCGTTTGCAAGAGAGATTATTATGCTTACTCTTTTTTTCCCATAGAGCTGGGAGATAGCTTTTCTTAGGCGATGTCCTCCTTCAGGAGAACTTTCCTCTTGTTTGCGAGAGAAAACTTATGTTCAGCTTTTGCGTTAGAGCTGCGGGTTGTAGCAGGCGCGGCAGCCCGTCGGTCAGGCCTTAAGTCTGTTTCCGACTCTAAGGAGTTTGCTGATCCACCAGGGGCTGTAGCAGAGCTTTCTCCGAAGCAGGTATCTCTTTCGGGGAACGAGTTTCTCAATCTCAAGAGAAGACTGCCTCTAGGCATCGGCGGTTCCCCTTACGCTTATGGTTTTCCTCCAGGGGCGGAGCGAGAGCCTTGTCTTGAGCGACGTTCTCCTTCGGGAAAACAAACCTCCCCTGCGGAGGAGGTAGCTTTAGAGATGGATCAGTCTCCCCATCGGGCGGAGTCTGCTCTGCGTTCCTCTCCAGAGGATCATAGGGTGGAAGTATTTGTGATCCCTCGCCATCCTGTACGTTCTCCTCCTCGTGCTGTGAGGAGACGTCTTTTTGAACCTGCTGGTTCTCCTCACGGTGTTCGTAACCTCCGGGCTATCGTCATGTTGATCCTGCGGGATCTCATGACTTTAGGAGTCCTTCGGGCGGTCCCCTTAAACGCACTCTGTTGGAGCCCTTGAGCATTGGACAGGTGTCTGACGCTGATGAAGAGAGTAGGCGAGTTGCATGGCATCTCCTATGCCGTTCGTCATTCTGAAGAATGGAAAAAGGTCTTGATGACCTTTGTTCCAGAGTTTGTAGCCAAGACACGGAACCCCAGAGTCTATGACCCTCTTCTAGATGTGACTAACGATCAAGAGGACCTACTTCTCTGTCGTATTAGAGCTCTACGGTGCTATCATAAGAGAACCAGGCATTTCAAGCTAGAGTATAAGGTGTTCCTCAGCCGATCTCGAAGAGCACACTCACTTTTTGGCTTTGTAAGGCCATTAAACTCCCATACTCTGCTTCTGAGAGAAGCCTTGAGTAGTCTCCCTATTTCGCTAACCAACAAAGTCAAATTAATCTGTTCCACCCTCGCATTCAGAAAGAATGTCCTTGGCGCAGTTGCTGAAGGCAGGCGCCTGGAGTCGTGGGACAACCTCCACTGCCCGCTACCTGCAGGAGTATACCCACAACTCCCTTGACCCATTTTCCTTAGGTCCTATGATACCTGTTCAGCAGGTTGTATAGGAAGCCTAGCACCCTCATGAAACAAGAAGCATCTTTTCTTAGATAGCGGTTGCGATACAAGTCCGAGAATGAAAGGTGCTGTAAGAATGTCTGGGCATTTTTCCTTTCTTGCTCCCCTACCTTAAGGTTTAACAATCGCGACGCTACGTACCTGGATCGTACGATCCATGCAGGTAAGCTATTTGACAGAGAACGTTTCCTTCACTTTATTTCATTGAAGTATTTTCCACGTCCATCTGTACAAGGGGAAGGATGGAGAGAAGGTGTGTTCCCAGTCATAATACTTATACATTCGGATTCTCATATCCGGAAGGATGTAGAATCCTCCTAGATTGTCCACTAATCCTTAGCGGGGGGCTTTGTCTAGCACCTGTGATATCCCTACGCTCGGGTAGTTAAGAGGTTGACGTGAGTCATGATTTTTGCTTCTTTTACAGAATCGAATAAATCGATATTTCTGCCTTTCTACGGATGAGCCTTCACTTGAAGGTATAAGGTTTGTATTATGTATGGGAATAAGTCATAGATTTAACATGTATTTCTCCTAATTATTAAAACACTCAGGTTTTTATGGTTTGGAAAATTCAAATATGTTAAAAAAATTTTATATTTAAAGGAGTGGGTCATTGTATAGCTAGGTAGAATACAGAATACTTGGAAAATATGGATTATTTAGATTTTAGAGAATAGGAAAATCACACTTTTTGATTTTGATTACAGTACTGTGAAGCTGTACCCTGACATTTAAGTGAATACATCTTTCAGAAATTGAAGCAAATATGAGGCCAGATTTCTTCAGGGGATTCCCCCTCCTCGTCAGAAGGCTTCAGCTGTTGTCTGCAGAAAAAATCGCTAGAGAACGTGGAGCCTCTCGAGCATCTCCTGGAAGATTTGTTGAAGATCATCTCGTTCCAGCGATGCCGTCGGTTATACGGAACTTTAATCCAGCTTTATGTGGCAGCTAAATTACTTGTGAGTTGTAGTTCTTTTTTTTTAGTTGTTCCTATACATCTAAGTACTTGAAACAAACCTTTAATTGTTCCGTAACTGAAATACAAACCACGCTATTTAATATGGGTTATTACTTTCGGTGTAGCTGAAATGACGAGCCATCAGAATTTTTACGAGGGTTTACTATCCCACCGCTAGTTAGCGGGGGGTAGGGAGGGTAGCCTGCTACACCCCCCCCCCCACACACACACACCTGTGCTGAGCTCACTTTGCTCTCGGCTCGGGTGGTAGTTGGACGTGTCCGCTCTCACCCTCGCCTCTTTGACAGCCATTAATGCTTTTTGTTTTTTTACTTACTTTTTTCTTATACTTGTTATACATATATAAACATTCTTAATGTTTATGTATATCTTTGTGTATAGAAATGTAGTAAGTTTTCTTTTCAGTGTTTGTGCTGTGTGTGTGATGTACGACAACGACACCTGCGTAGTGCAAGGCCACCACGGTCTCTCGTCATGGGGTACGGCCTCTCCCTCTTGGTCCTTCGGTCGTTCCTTCGGCTTTTCCATTAACTCGGCCGCCGTGGAGAATCGTCATCGCTGGATTTTCTTCATTCATCTATTATCTTCGCTGTTCCTCCTTTCCAAAGGGGAACTTGGATTCTCAGTGAAGGGAATGTGGGAGTTTAGATTGACTATGGTCTCTCTCTCTACTCGAGGTCGTTCACCCCTTAATACTACTACGTACTATTACGGAAGCTCCTTTCCCGTTGCAGGTTGGGTTGCTATTCTGTTTATTTGTCTCAATTTTTTTTAATGAAATCTAATTGTATTTTTAACTTTTCAGCATCTCTGTGGGGAACACTTCCCTTCGGGGGTCAGTGGTTCTTACTGTTAGTGAACATTCTTAGATGATTTAGATTATTATAATTCTGTTTTTATTACAATTACTCCGCCCTCCCCCTTCTCCCGTGAATTTCAGTGGAAGAGGAGGGCGCATGCTCAATTTCTAATTCTTACTTTTTGCTATTCCCGCGGGGTTACTCTTCGGAGTACCTCCCTGGGGAATCTCTGTTAAATAATTATTTAATTTTATTTTCCCAGTTAACTATGCAGTTTTTTTTTCGTTTGATTAAAGAGTGCCAACGAAGCAGAGCTGTCCTGTTTGTGCCTGGGGAGTCTGCTGTCACTGCCGTTCCTCAAAGGACGTCGTCATGGGCGTTATTTCTTCTCTTAGAAGTTCTCCAGTGACAACATGCCAGCACTTAAGATCATCTTAGAATGCTAAAGGAGGTTCGCCTCCATGGGTTGGATAACTTCCCCTCCGAGGGAGGTTCCCTCCCCGGGTGTGAGATCTTCTCCCTGCAGAGGGAGAACTTCCCATACCTTAATAATTCATCGCCGTCGACTACTGTGCTGCTCTTCGGCCAGACTTTTTTCCTCCCTTGCTGAGTTTCTCTTCCTTCAGGGGTGGAGCACAGTCTTGGCAAGTCTCTTCTACGAAGTGTTCACCTCTCTCATTCGCGAGAGAGGCCACTCATAGAGACTCCTCTTCGGAGTATTGCTCCGTATAAGGTCAGCTTGCTGATCCAACAGCCCTAAGGGGCGCCATTAACAGTGTCTTCAAGTCTCTTCTACGAAGTGTTCACCTCTCTCGTTCGCGAGAGAGGCCACTCATAGAGACTCCTGTTCGGAGGATTGTTCCTGATTAGCTCAGATTGCTGATCCGGACCTCTCCGCAGATTTATTCGCCATCTCCTTGACCTGCCATCTCCGTTCCTGACTGCTGACGCGCTGTGGACACCTACATTAAACAGGCATCGATCCCTTCGGGGAAAAAAGGGCGTATGGGCAAATACTGCGCATACTTCCCTTAAGCGCCAGGTTTCCCCTGCGCACCAGCGCACATCGTTAGAGTTTCCTGAGATTGCACACAGGCACTCTCCAGTGCTTAAGCCTGCGAGTGTCGCCAAGTCTCTTCTACGAAGGGTACCTCTCTCGTTCGCGGGAGAGGTCTCTCATAGAGACCCCGCCTCAGAGGATCAAGCAGAACTTCCAGTGTTGATGGTCCTGCCAGCTGACCTACCGATCTTCCAGCTCAACCTTGCGCCCTCCCCCGTGCGAGGCTGCCGGACATTGGGCGGTAAGGGAGCCACCCCCCCCCCCCCCAGCACAGAACAGCACGCTTGCCGGTGGGGGGAAAGGTTCCAGAGAGGCCCAGGGACATGCCTTCCTTAAATAACCTCATTCTATGACTAACATAACCTACTAAAATTGAATAAAAAAGCCAGAAAAGACCGAAATTGGCCATTATTTTCTATCGAGTACAATTATTTGCGATACATCATAAGATATTGGCACCTAAATTTTGTAACCTGAGGGCGGAAGTTAATAGTCCTATATAACCGGTTTATGATTTTTCCGAACCATGAAAACCTAAGACCTTTAAGTCACGCTTGGTTGGAGGGCTCGGCACAACTACAATCAGGTACCTACCACTACAGTATTATTATTATCATTATTATTATTATTATTATTATTATTATTATTTTCTAAGCTACAACAGGGAAAATAGCCCAGTGAGGAAAGGAAACAAGGAAAAATAAAATATCTTAAGAAGAATAAGAACATTAAAATAAATATTTCCGATATAAGCTATAAAAATTTTAACAAAACAAAAGGAAGAGAAACTAGATAGAACAGTGTGCCCGAGTGTACCCACGAGCAAGAGAACTCTAACCCAAGACAGTGGAACACCATGGTACACAGGCTATGGCACTACCCAAGACTAGAGAACAATGGTTTTATTTTGGAGTGTCCCTCTCCTAGGAGAGCTGCTTACCATAGCTAAAGAGTCTCTTCTACCTTTACCAAGAGGAAAGTAGCCACTGAACAAATACAGTGCAGTAGTTAACCCCTTGAGCAAAGAAGAATTGTTTAGTAATCTCTGTGTTGTCAGGTGTATGAGGACAGAGGAGAATCTGTAGAGAATAGGCCAGACTATTCAGCGTATGTGTAGGCAAAAGGGAAAGAACCGTAACCAGAGAGAAAGATCCAATGTACTACTGTCTGGCCAGTCAAAGGACCCCCATAACTCTCTAGCGGTAGTATTTCAACGGGCGGCTGGTACCCTGGCCAACCTACTACCTATGACCCCGTTAAAAGTTGAAATGACCGTACTAGCTTTGCGGAAGTCACGCTCCCATGAAGAATTCGTGTTTGTATGGTTAGGAAAAGTACAAAAATGCTTAAAATTTGTGATGCTTTTTGGTTTTATTTTTACCTAATTATGGTCAATGCACTCAGCATTTCTTCTCTACTTTATCAATCTTAAAGATACAAATACAAACATATCCTTAGCAAAGATGCTTCTCTCTCTAATGTTGTTACTACATTTTTGTTTTCCACAGAATTTACACCGGAAAAAGTGTCCTTCCAATGAAATCTTGAACCGGTTCCCCCTCTTCAACTGGGAGCAGATTAAGACAGATTTTCATCTTTATGTGAGTTTCACTTTGTATACTTTTTTGTAGATAAATTAGAAGGTATTGAAATAATGAAAGAATATTGTTATCTGAGTCTTAGTTTTAAGGTATTTTGGTAATCTGAGGCTGAGTTTTAAGGTATTTTGGTAATCTGAGGCTGAGTTTTAAGGTATTTTGGTAATCTGAGGCTGAGTTTTAAGGTATTTTGGTAATCTGAGGCTGAGTTTTAAGGTATTTTGGTAATCTGAGGCTGAGTTTTAAGGTATTTTGGTAATCTGAGGCTGAGTTTTAAGGTATTTTGGTAATCTGAGGCTGAGTTTTAAGGTATTTTGGTAATCTGAGGCTGAGTTTTAAGGTATTTTGGTAATCTGAGGCTGAGTTTTAAGGTATTTTGGTAATCTGAGGCTGAGTTTTAAGGTATTTTGGTAATCTGAGGCTGAGTTTTAAGGTATTTTGGTAATCTGAGGCTGAGTTTTAAGGTATATTGGGGGCAAATTGAAGAAATATTTACAGAAAATCCTCGGCTTGCAAACTTAATAGGTTCCGAGAAGCTACAAGAAGAAGGCCAAGGTTTGGGTGAATGGATGGAGTGAAGGAAGCTCTGGGTGATAGGAGGATAGATGTGAGAGAGGCAAGAGAGCGTGCTAGAAATAGGGATGAATGGCGAGCGATTGTGATGCAGTTCCGGTAGGCCCTGCTGCTTCCTCCGGTGCCTTAGATGACCGCGGAGGTAGCAGCAGTAGGGGATTCAGCATTATGAAGCTTCATCTGTGGTGGATAACGGGGGAGGTTGGGCTGTGGCACCCTAGCTGTACCAGCTGAACTCGGTTGAGTCCCTTGTTAGGCTGAGAGGAACGTAGAGAGTAGAGGTCCCCCCCCCTTTTTTTGGTTTCGTTTGTTGATGTCGGCTAACCCCCAAAATTGGGGGAGGTGCCTCGGTATATGTATGTATGTATGAGAAGCTGTTTGTAAGTCAAGTTTTATTGAATTTTGTTGTAGGTTAGGCATCAGCTGACCCGCATGCATACAAATACAGTTGTCCAGTTTCATATGGCAAAGGTCGTCTTGTTTACTTCATTGAATTATGATATTGTATTTCATTATGAACTTTTGATACAATATCCAAGATTTATAATATCAGTTGGATATGTGTTTGTTTCTATGAATGTAAGTTGAGGACCTTCTGGTATTGTATTTAGCCTTTGCTCTTTTCTATTTGCATGGTAAAAGTAACGTATATTTGTTACTTGTATTAGTAGCTCCTTACGTAACTTTTTTTTATTACTTAACTAGTTTGTATCTGTCCACATCTTTTATTTCAACTTTGTTCCAACACGGAAACTTACCTCGAACTACTTTCTTAGGAGTTACCTGGAATCTCCTCTCATCCGACCAGAGTTTTGTGTAGTTTACCCTACTTCCGTTTTCTGTGAGGTCTAACCTCAGGTGGTAGGATACGTGCCCTGAGGCTAGGCCCGTGTCAGGCAGCCTGCTAGCTTGGGTCTCGGTCCTCAGTAAGTTCTCTGGTCGCGGCGCGATATCATCTCGACGCTCTCCTTATCTCAGTGCGACTCTTTATGTCCCAGACTCCTTTGTGTCCCGCGTGGTATCCCTGAGCTATCCCTTTGTGTCCCCGTGTGGTTACCTTATCCTTCCCTTGTGTTCTCACGTGTTATCCTTGTCCTTATTTCATATGTAATAAATAAACTTATTTTGAATGTACTTTTTTAATTAATCATGGCAACAAGATACTTTTTTTTTCTTTTTTTCTGTCAGCTGATTAGCCAACACTTTGAATGTAAATTGATTAAATTCTTAGTGGCCATTACAGATTCGTAAAGTCGTCATTATTATTATTTTGGAAAAGCAGGATGCTCTAAACTCAGGGACTCCAACGGGGAAAACATCCCAGTACGGAAAGGAAACGAGGAAAAATAGAATATTTTAAGAACAGTAATACATACATATGTATACCAAGGCACTTCCCCCAATTTTGGGGGGTAGCCGACATCAACAAATGAAACAAAAACAAAAAAGGGGACCTCTACTCTCTACGCTCCTCCCAGCCTAACAAGGGACTCAACCGAGTTCAGCTGGTACTGCTAGGGTGCCACAGCCCACCCTCCCCCGTTATCCACCATAGATGAAGCTTCATAATGCTGAATCCCCTACTGCTGCTACCTCCGCGGTCATCTAAGGCATCGGAGGAAGCAGCAGCATGGACGGGACGAGGGGGCTAGGAACCCCCTCTCCTGTATCTACATCCTGTGAGACATCGACAAAGAACAGTAATAACTTTAGATTAAATATTTCTTATACAGTATAAACAATAAAAACTTTATTCTATCTAATTTCTCTTCCTCTTGTTTTGTTAATGTGCCCGAGTGTACCCTCAATCAAGAGAACTCTAACCCAAGACAGCGGAAGACAATGGTACAGAGGCTATGGCACTACCTGAGACTAGAGAACAGTGGTTTTGATTTTGGATAGCCCTTCTCTTAGAAGAGCTGCTTACCATAGCTAAATTGTCTTCTACCCTTACCAAGAGGAAAGTGGCCACTGAACTCCCTTTATATGACTTGACGGTTGCATAATTAGGAAAAGTACAAATTACTTTAGAAATTTGTGATTTTCCTAGAAAATTAGACCAATTTTAGAGCAGTTGGAAGAAAATGTGAATCGGTATACTGTGGTGCCACTGCTTGTGAAATTCAGAAGTTAAGTAAATCTTTTGAATTTTCCCCACTGGTGGGAACAACCAGCAGCGAAAACAAAAAACCAAACACGGTTAACCCTTTTACCCCCAGGCTGTTTGGAAATTTCCAACCCTTAACCCCCAGGGGTTATTTTTTTCCCCAGCACATTTTGCAGTATATTTTTTTTAAATTGCTCTACAAGCCTTAATTTTTTTCATAGAGAGGTCAGGTTGGTCTCATTCTCTTGGAAAATGCCTGAATTTTCTCAAAAAATTATCAGAAATATGAAAAAAAAAATTTTTATAGCATTTTTTTGCAAGGACGTACTGGTACGTCCATGGGGGTAAAGGGATGAGTTTTGTGAAACGTACCAGTATGTCCTTTGGGGGTAAAAGGGTTAAGATGATGTTTACGTACGTTTATTTTAATACCAGTTTAAAAATTTCAGGTGGAGCCACTGACTAGCATAGTATTTTCTTGCTAATTTAATTTAATTTTATTTTACAGGATGATTTTTTCAAGACACATTTAAAAACCTACATTAATGACGCGCACGACATCATCCGGCGAGACTTCTCCTGGAGCCGATGTTGTCTGATTCTCAGCGATCAACTGCTTGCCGAGTTGAAGGGGCGCCTGCAGACCAAAGTGCCGAAGCTTCTCGCGTTGTTGCAGCAAGTCTTTCCCAATACAGCCTTGGATAAGGTGAGTTCCATTGTAGATATTAGTCCTTGCATGTCTTGTAAAAAGCAATACAGTGCAGTACTTGTTTCTTGCATATTTTGAAAGAACTAATTAAGTTAACCCTTTTACCCCCAAAGGACGTACTGGTACGTTTCACAAAACCCATCCCTTTACCCCCATGGACGTACCGGTATGTCCTTGCAAAGAAATGCTATAAAAAAATTTTTTTTCATATTTTTGATAATTTTTTGAGAAAATTCAGGCATTTTTCAAGAGAATGAGACCAACTTGACCTCTCTCTGACAAAAATTAAGGCTGTTAGAGCAATTTAAAAAAAATATACTGCAAAATGTGCTAGGAAAAAAATAACCCCCGGGGGTTAAGGGTTGGAAATTTCCAAAGAGCCTGGGGGTAAAAGGGTTAAAAGTACAAACCCATTACTGTATATCTGAAGCTCAGTACTGTATGCTGTCTAATATCCTTTACTATATTTTCCACACTGAAAAGGACCGGTGTTTGGGATGCATTTATGAAGTACCGTATTTTCCATGTCATAAGACTCGCTTTTTTTTTTCCTTTAGTGTTATCTTAACACTTAGATAAAGTTGTATAGGGGAGTTTGACAACTCTCAAACACCTCGGTAATGACATACACACACACACGCATCTGAAGTAAAATATAAGCCTACAATCATCATTCATATGTCGTCACCCTCATAAACTAACTGCCTAAGTCATTTTCTCCACTTGTTGGGAAATAAAAAAAAACTTTCTCATTTCCTAATTCTTTATATTATTGTCTTGAGCTTCAATTCACAAATTCTTAATAGAAGAATTTGTGAATTAGGATTTGTTAATTGAAGCTCAATACAATAATATAAAGAATTAGGAAATGAGAACGTTTTTTTTATTTCCCAATATGTGGAGAAAATGACTTAGGCAGTTAGTTTATGAGGGTGACGATGTAATAAACTTACAGTATTTTTAATGTACAGTACTTTTTTAATTAATCATGGCAACACATCTACATGCTACGATGTATTACTTGTTGATGCAGTATTTGTTCCGGCGTAAATGCAAACCCTCCGCTATTTATGGGGTATAATTTTGGCGTACTTCAGAATACCCTATAAATAGCTCCAGGTTTGTTTACTAGGAAAAATACAAATTTGTTATTTTTATATTTTCTCATATTTTCTTAATTTGTAATACATACATACATATACCAAGGCACTTCCCCCAATTTTGGGGGGTAGCCGACATCAACAAATGAAACAAAAACAAAAAAGGGGACCTCTACTCTCTACGTTCCTCCCAGCCTAACAAGGGACTCAACCGAGTTCAGCTGGTACTGCTAGGGTGCCACAGCCCACCCTCCCCCGATATCCACCACAGATGAAGCTTCATAATGCTGAATCCCCTACTAATTTGTAATAAAGCAATAATATGGCGATGACTTTGTTGCATGGGTTCTGAAAAATACAGATAGTTGTTGCTGACCAGAAAATTGAAAAAACATCTCACTGCAAGTTGAGTCACAGTGTTACCAAGTTAGCTGAAAACTAACTAGACCTAGTCGCACAAACCGCAGAAAAAAATCTTCCTTTTCACAGCAGTACAGGGAGGAAAGGACCAATGCTTGAATTTCTGCGAGCATTTGCCCGCTTTAACCCTTTTACCCCCAAAGGACGTACTGGTACATTTCACAAAACTCATCCCTTTACAGTACTCCCATGGACGTACCGGTACGTCCTTGTCAAAAACTGCTATTTAAAATTTTTTTTGCATACTGTATTTTTGATAATTTTTTGAGAAAATTCAGGCATTTTCCAAGAGAATGAGACCAACCTGACCTCTCTCTGACAAAAATTAAGGCTGTTAGAGCAATTTAAAAAGAATATACTGCAAAATGTGCTTGAAAAAAAATAACCCCTTGGGGGTTAAGGGTTGGAAATTTCCAAATACCCTGGGGTAAAAGGGTTAATAGGTCGCGTCGGCAACAGTTGGCGCTGATATATTGCGCGCATGTCATCCGGTACTTGCTTACTCTAGTCAGTGTTGCCAGATGGAAATATTTCTCCAGTGTTCTTTTCAAACTATGATGGGTGTTTTTCATCAGGGTACACTATAAAAAAAAAAAATCTAGCATTGAAAAAACACACTCATTGTTTTTATATTTCCATTTAAGCTCACGATTATGTATTTCCATCCTTCTCGGGGGGGAATTTGGGATCTGGCAATCTAGTAAGGCTAACTAAAGTCCTGAAAACAATTGCAGCAATGCCGACGCCATATGTTAAACAAGAAGCCTATGTTGAATATATTGTCCCTCAAGCATAAACTATCAATTAATGGTGTATATTGAATGTATAGATCAGTGGTTCTCAAACTATCTTACCTGACGCCCCCTTTTTGCTTCCAGTAGACCCGTACGCCCCCACTCCTCTCTTTTTTTTATATATGAAATTATTCTTACATTTATTTCTTAGCATTGTACAGGAAAACAGATTTCTGTTTGTATTACATTTTGATAATGAAAGCCACTCATACAAGTAATATTACATTCCAGTAACTAAAAACGAATCATTTGGTTAAGTGAGCGAAAATGAATTTGAACATTAGCATTTTCAATATTAAACTTACCCGATAATCATGTAGCTGTCAACTCTGTTGCCCGACAGAATTCTATGGAGGGATACGCCAGCTATCACAATACTAGAAGGGGGTGTTCTTACCAGCGCCACCTGTGGCCAGGTACTCAAGTACTTCTTGTTGACACCTCCTCAATTATTCCTCTGTCGTGCTTCTGACAAGACGTTCTGGGATACGCTTATGTTCTTGGAGTATTTTCACGACTTTGGTGAAGTATTTCTCTTTGATTTCGGCTGTCGCTTTACTGGAAACTTCTATTTTAGCTTAGTTAGCTTTTGGAATTAATTTGATTATTTTTGGTGACGAAGAGAGTATGAACTCTCGTTCACCTTTCAATGGCCGACCCTTCCCTTAGACGGAAGTGTTGGTGTCTAAGAGAGTATAGACTCTCTTTCTTAATTTTGCTTAACAAAAGTTATAGATTTATTTTATATCTCTCCGCCTCTTATAGGCCTCTTCGATTAACTTCCTTTTATTATAAACTTATTAAAATTAATTTTTATATTTGTTTATATTCGACCTTCCTAATAGTAGGCGGTCTTTTCTTGGTACCGAAGTTAATTATCGTGAGCCCGTCATTTCGGTTTTACCTGTTAACATATTATGCTATTTTAAGGTCTTTGAAAGAATTTCTTTGATAGTCTCGTACTTTTTCAAAGTTGAACTAACGTTTTGTTTGTCTCGGCAGTTGTTGACGTTCAGAACGTTTCAACTTGCACTCTATCGTTACGATAGAGAAAGAATGTTCACGGTTTCACATTGCAGTAAGAGTAACCGTGTCTAGCGTTTTGTTCATTCTTTCTTAACTTAATGGTTTTGATCCTAATAAGGAACTTTTCTTTTTGGGAAATATTTCAGTTTTTTCCTTTAACAATAATATGTTTTAACGATATATATGATTGGGCTCTTCTCTCAGGTTCTAAGTCAAGAGAGAGAGAGAGAGAGAGAGATAGAGACGGAGGGAGAAAGAGGATAAACGTTTCCCTCAAGCCTGCCAGGCGTACGAGTAACGTCGTTATCGTTTTGCTCTTATCCCTAGTCTCTTTAGGGGAAGAAACTAAACGTTTCTAGAGTGATCTAGTGTTTAGTCTCTTTCCAGCCACTGAATTTTCTTTCATTAGATTTTTCTGTTACATTGTAATTCTGTTTTCGCAATTACTAACTTTTGAGAAGGATAGAATTGCGTGTTTCAGGTACAAACCACTTAAAGTTTCGAGTTCAGTGAAATAAGTGCAAACAGAAATCAAAGTGATAAGTGATTAGCGCAAAGTATGTCAGTGTTATGCGTGAGGGTACTTTTGTGCGCGCCAGTCGTCCTCCCAGTCCGGGACCTCTTGCAAGCTCCCAAGCCCAGGGGAGAAGCAATGTCGAAGGGCATAAGGGTTCGGCAGGCCTTGATCGGCGCACAGAAGTATCCTCGGTGGTTGTGGGCGTGTCTTACCGAGACCGTCACTCCCACCCGCAGACGATTGAGCCCTTATTTTGCTCGTCTGCAGAAGAGATTTAGAGGAGAAAATAAAGGCAGAGTTACGCTGGTCTCAGGTCTCAAGACCTCTTAAACGTAAAGTCCAGACCTATGCCAGACGTACGAAGTAAAGTTCAACAACCCGGATGCAGTCATTGGGTTAGCTCTGACTCTCCTCAGTCATCAGTTTGTCGGGCTGAGAGTGCGCCTACACTCCCCCCCCCCTATGCTCGCTCCGCCTGATCGCAGTACCACCTGCCAGGCGTACGATGTTGTGGACTCTACTACAGTCCATGCAAGCACAGCTTTCGGACCTGATGCGTGAGTGTCGTGCTGAGAGTGTTGCACCTCCTCCTCCTCCTGCACCGGTGGTGCACCAACCGCCTGCACCCGTTCAGCCTGTGCTGCACCCGCCTGCACCGGTGGTGCACCAACCGGCTGCACCCGTTCAGCCTGTGCTGCACCCGCCTGCACTCGCTGCACCCAGTCGCAACACCATCTGCCAGGCGTACGATGTTGTGGACTCTACTACAGTCCATGCAAGCACAGCTTTCGGACCTGTTGCGTGAGTGTCGGGCTGAGAGTGTTGCACCTCCACCTGCACCCTTTCAGCCTGTGCTCAACCCGCCTGCACTCGCTGCACCCAGTCGCAGCACCATCTGCCAGGCGTACGATGTTGTGGACTCTACTACAGTCCATGCAAGCACAGCTTTCGGACCTGTTGTGTGAGTGTCGGGCTGAGAGTGTTGCACCTCCCCTGCACCCGTTCAGCCTGTGCTCAACCCGCCTGCACTCGCTGCACCCAGTCGCAGCACCATCTGCCAGGCGTACGATGTTGAACCTCTTTCTGTGTTCGCTGTTCCCAGTGTTGTTCAGCCTCAGCCTTCTTTAAGGCAACCTTCGGTTTGGGATCAGGAGGATTACCCCACTCTTCCTCCTCCTCCCCTGGCTGCTCCACCGGTGGTGCAACTCTCGGTGGAGGTACAACCTCTTCCACCTGTGAGTCAGTCTCATCAGCTGCTGCACCGAGCTCAACCCGTGCACCCTGATCCTGCGCCTCAGACACCTCTGCTTGCGGGAACTTTACCTTGTTCTGCGCAACCTCGGTCTCTTCACGCTCCACTCATACCACAGGAACAGGAACTTTCTGCACCTTCCACTGTTGTTGTTCCAGCTCGTTCTGACTCTGCTGTTCAGCATACCTTACCTCCATTTTCAAACCATGGCAAAAATATGAATCATGAGTTATGAATGTAAGGTAAACATTATGTTGATTTTTAAACCCCATGCAAGCATGCATAAAGCACTCTAGCACTGGTCATGGAATTTCTGAGAAATGTTAAACGCCATGCACACGCTCTGCTTTCCTTACAGCAGGCTCTGCTTACAGCAGGCTCTGCTTACTACATGCTCAGCATTCAGCATGCTCTGCATTCAGCATGCTCTGCATACAACATGCTCTGCATACAGCATGCTCTGCATTCAGCATGCTCTGCATACAACATGCTCTACATACAGCATGCTCTGCATACAGCATACTCTGCATTCATCATGCTCTGCATACCTTACCGCATGCTTCTCAACATATCTTGGGTTGTTGCCAACTCACTAGACTGTCAAGCAGTTTCATAACGTTGCCTTCTAGTCTGCTGCTTTTGCACCAGTGAACCCTCACTCAGAGAACTTAGCTTTTCTAGGATAAGGTCCCTGTAGATGAGAAAGTTCTTTTCTCCCTCCTTCTGATATTCCCTTGAGGACTCTGTCATTTGGAGGGAGCCTTTAGCTGCATAACCTCTTATGGACTTTTATTTAAGCATAACATGCTTACAGGGAAGGTAATGGTTCCACTTCAGCCGCTAATCCCGTCTGTTACCACACCTGCTCCCATAGACCTTGAGCTGTGTTGCATGACATGCAGTCCAAGCTTAGTCCTTGTTAGAGGATTTTTGTTTACGGAGTCAATGTGTCACGGGGAAGACGTTCAACAACCAACAGAAGGGACTTGTTGTGACGCAGTGCGGCAACCTCAGCAACCCGTTAAGGAGTTGTCTGTACGACCCAGATAGTCTAGACAGATTCGGGTTGTCACTGTACTTCCTCGCTTGCCCATGTTTGTCAGTTTACAGACTGTGCAGCAGTATCATGATCTTGTGTCCGGCTCCGTCAGACGACTGGCTTTTAAGAGCTCCCACAAGTCGTCGCTGTCTGGAGATTTTCAAATGGACTATGGATCTGACCAAGGAACTGGGCCTCCTGGTCAATTTTGAGGAGTCTCAGCTCGTTCCATCCCAGACCATTGTTTCCTTGGGTATGGATCTTCAGAGTCGAGCTTTTCGGACTTGTCCGTCGGCCCCAAGGATCTTCCAAGCCCTAGAATGCATCCAGAGCATGCTGAGAAGGAACCGATGCTTAGTCAGGCAGGGGATGAGTCTAACAGGGACACTTTCATCGCTGGCCCTGTTCATCGAGTTAGGGAGACTCCACCTCCGCCCCCTTCAGTATCATCTAGCTGCTCACTGGATAAAGGACATGACGCTAGAGACGGGCTCAGTTCCTGTTTCCGAAGAGATGAGGTCTACTCTAACGTGGTGGAAGAACAGCATTCTTCTCAAGGAAGGTCTACCTTTGGCTGTTCAGACCCCCGACCACCGTCTCTTCTCGGACGCATCGGACACGGGCTGGGGTGCGACACTGGACGGACAGGAATGCTCGGGAACATGGAATCAGGAGCAAAGGACACTTCACATCTATTGCAAGGAGTTGTTGGCAGTTCATCTGGCCTTGATAAACTTCAAGTCCCTCCAGCTTAACAAGGTGGTGGAGGTGAACTCCGACTACACCACAGCCTTGGCTTACATCTCCAAGCAGAGAGGGACTCATTCGAGGAAGTTGTTCAAGATCGCAAGGGACCTCCTCATTTGGTCAAAGATCGAAAGCTCACGCTGGTAACGAGGCTCATTCAGGGCGATATGAATGTCATGGCAGATCGCCTCAGCCGTAAGGGTCAGGTCTTCCCCACAGAGTGGACCCTTCACAAGAATGTTTGCAGCAGACTTTGGGCCCTGTGGGGTCTGCCAACCATAGTTCTAGTCGCTACCTCGATGACCAAGAAGCTCCTCTTGTATTGTTCTCCGATTCCAGACCCAGCAGCAGTTCGCGTGGATGCCTTTCTGCTGGATTGGTCCCATCTCAACCTGTATGCATTCCCGCCGTTCAAGATTGTCAACAGGGTACTTCAGAAGTTCGCCTCTCACAAAGGGACACGGTTGACGTTGGTTGCTCCCCTCTGACCCGCGAGAGAAGGGTTCACCGAGGTACTGCAATGGCTGGTCGACGTTTCCCAGGACTCTTCCTCCTAGAGTGGACCTTCTGCGTCAACCTCACGTAAAGAAGGTACACCCAAACCTCCACGCTCTTCGTCTGACTGCCTTCAGACTATCGAAAGTCTCTCAAGAACTAGAGGCTTTTCGAAGGAGGCAGCCAGAACGATTGCCAGAGCAAGGACGACATCCACTCTCAGAGTCTATCAGTCTTAATGGGAAGTCTTCCGAAGCTGGTGCAAGGCCAATGCAGTTTTCCTCAACCAGTACCACTGTAACCCAGATTGCTGACTTCCTGTTACATCTAAGGAACGTAAAATCCCTATCAGCCCCTACGATCAAGGGTTACAGAAGTATGTTGGCAGCGGTTTTCCGCCACAGAGGCTTGGATCTTTCCTCCAACAAAGATCTACAGGACCTCCTTAGGTCTTTTGAGACCTCAAAGGAACGTCGGTTGTCCACTCCAGGCTGGAATCTAGACGTGGTCCTAAGGTTCCTAATGTCATCAGGATTTGAACCGTTCCAATCAGCCTCTTTTAAGGACCTCACATTAGAAACTCTTTTCCTCGTGTGCTTAGCAACAGGTAAAAGAGTAAGTGAGATCCACGCCTTCAGCAGGAACATAGGTTTCACATCTGAAACGGCTACATGTTCCTTGCGGCTCGGTTTTTTTTGGCTAAAACGAGCTTCCTTCCCGTCCTTGCCCTAAGTCGTTCGAGATCCCAAGCCTGTCCAACATGGTGGGGAACGAACTAGAGAGAGTACTTTGCCCTGTTAGAGCTCTTAAGTACTATTTAAGAAGGTCAAAACCATTACGAGGACAATCAGAAGCCTTATGGTGTGCTATCAAGAAGCCTTCTCTACCAATGTCTAAGAACTCAGTTTCTTACTACATCAGGCTTCTGATTAGAGAAGCAAATTCTCATCTGAAGGAAGAAGACCTTGCTTTGCTGAAGGTAAGGACACATGAAGTGAGAGCTGTGGCTACTTCAGTGGCCTTCAAACAGAACCGTTCTCTGCAGAGTGTTATGGATGCAACCTATTGGAGAAGCAAGTCAGTGTTCGCATCATTCTATCTCAAAGATGTCCAGTCTCTTTACGAGTACTGCTACACCCTGGGTCCATTCGTAGCAACGAATGCAGTAGTAGGCGAGGGCTCAGCCACTACATTCCCATAATTCCATAACTTTTTAACCTTTCTCTTGAATACTTTTTATGGGTTGTTCGGTCGGCTAAGAAGCCTTCCACATCCTTGTTGATTTGGCGGGTGGTCAATTCTTTCTTGAGAAGCGCCGAGGTTAAAGGTTGTGATGAGGTCCTTTAGTATGGGTTGCAGCCCTGTATACTTTAGCACCTTTGGGTTGATTCAGCCTCCAAGAGGAACGCTGCGCTCAGTAAGGAAGACGAACTTAAAAAAGAGACAGAGTAACGGTTCAATTCGACTTCCTTACCAGGTACTTATTATTTCATTGTTATTTGAGATAACTGTTATATGAAATATGGGATACTTAGCTATCCTTTAATCTTGTACACTGGTTTTCACCCACCCCCCTGGGTGTGAATCAGCTACATGATTATCGGGTAAGTTTAATATTGAAAAATGTTATTTTCATTAGTAAAATAAATTTTTGAATATACTTACCCGATAATCATGATTTAATTGACCCTCCCTTCCTCCCCATAGAGAACCAGTGGGACCGAGGAATAATTGAGGAGGTGTCAACAAGAAGTACTTGAGTACCTGGCCACAGGTGGCGCTGGTAAGAACACCCCCTTCTAGTATTGTGATAGCTGGCGTATCCCTCCATAGAATTCTGTCGGGCAACAGAGTTGACAGCTACATGATTATCGGGTAAGTATATTCAAAAATTTATTTTACTAATGAAAATAACATAATTGGCAAAATTGAGTTGCAATTTTAACGTGTAAAGAGAACTAGCTTAATAGAAAACGGGTTGAGTGACTGCTATAATTATACTTTGCATGTATGTAATGACAGATATTTGTTCTTTTAATGATTTTATTACTCTATTAAATAAGTAATTTCGAGCAGATGACTTCACGCCCCCCTTGTATCGTCCTCACGCCCCCCAGTTTGGGAACCACTGGTATAGATTATTATAACTTACAGTATATTTGTATTTCATCAAAGTCTGAGATTGTACATAGAAACAGGACCTAATAGAGGATAAGGCCACTTCCAGATGCCCTTATTTTACTAATGTAAGCACAAACCCGTACCTCTAGAAACAAACATCACATTAAATATGGAAAAATTAGAGTATCTTCTCTAACCATATCTCTATATGATATGAGAAAAATATGGCGGTTAACCCTTTTACCCCCAAAGGACGTACCGGTACATTTCACAAAACTCATCCTTTTACTCCTATGGACGTACCGGTACGTCCTTGCAAAAAACTGCTTTTTAAATTTTTTTTGGCATATTTTTTATAATTTTTTGAGAAACTTCAGGCATTTTCCAAGAGAATGAGACCAACCTGACCTCTCTATGACGAAAATTAAGGCTGTTAGAGCAATTTAAATAAAAATATACTGCAAAATGTTCTTGAAAAAAATAACCCCTGGGGGTTAAGGGTTGGAAATTTCCAAATAGCCTGGGGGTAAAAGGGTTAAATTTTGTATTAACTCGTCTTGTGTAAAGGAAGGGAGTCCTCAGCTCTTCTAGGAGAAGGACACTCCTAAATCAAACCTATTATTCTCTAGTCGTGGGTAGTGCCATAGCCTCTGTACCATGGTCTTCCACTGTCTTGGGTTAGAGTTCTCTTGCTTGAGGGTACACTTGGGCATACTATTCTATCTAATTTCTCTTCTTCTTGTTTTGTTAAAGTTTATATAGGATATATTTATTTGAATGATGTTACTCTTCTTAGAATATTTTATTTTTCCCTTTTTCCTTTCCTCACTGGGCTGTTTTCCCTGTTGGAGCCCCTGGGCTTATAGCATCCTGCTTTTCCAACTAGGGTTGTAGCAAGTAATAATAATAATGAGAAAGTAAATGAACAGGCAACAAACTAAATAAATTTGAAAAAAGAATATAGGTAGTCTAATGATCAACATGATTTAATACAAATATATGGAAAATCACTAGATGAATAATAATAGACCAATTATTGGGTAACTGTTATGGTAACATAATTTATGAACCCTCTGAAATACCGAATCCTGTACAGCTTTTTAGCCAGTTAGTTCAGTGTGTCGGCAATAGATGGCACTAATCGGGCACACAGGTTTTTTTTTTATAGGTAGGCTTTCCTGTCTTTCCTCTACTGTCTTTGCCTTGTGAAATTCTAGATTATTCTTTATTTGATCAATAGTTAATTTAGTTTGAAATGTGTACATGAGGAATTAAGGAAATATTGCTGGAATTTTACTTCTCCGCCGAAATTTCATCACGATCATTTGGCAACACTGCTTTTATGTGAACAAACACTTGGAAACATTGTTACTGTGGTATCAGCTAAGACTAGTTTGGTGGGTTTTTTTTAATATGAATATGTAGCAAAATATAAAAATATACCGTGCTAGACGGAAAACCACACGAAAATCGCTGACTAGGCATTGCTGCTACGATAGGTTGGGAAATACTCAATTTCTTATTTTCCAAAAATTACTTGGATGAATATAGGGTGCATCCTACCACTTGTTGTGTCTCGTGCCGCGGGAAATACGGTACCTCTTCATTTCTCAATTCCTTGGCAGGTCAGTATCCTAGTTGATGGTCAGTAGTAGAATGGCCAGGGCACCAGCCACCCATTGAGGTACTACCGCTAGAGAGTTATGGGGCCCTTTGACTGGCCAGACAGTACTACATTGAATCCTCCTCTCTGGTTACGGTTCACTTTCCCTTGCCTACACATACACCGAATAGTCTGGCCTATTCTTTACATATTCTCCTCTGTCCTCGTACACCTGACAACACTGAGATTACCAAACAATTCCCCTTCACCCTAGGGGTTAACTACTGCACTGTATTTGTTCAGTGGTTACTTTCGTCTTGTTAAAGGTAGAAGAGACTCTAGCTATGGTAAGCAGTTCTTCTAGGAGGACACTCCAAAATCAAACCATTGTTTTCTAGTCATGGGTAATGCTATAGCCTCTGCACCATGGTCTTCTACTGTCTTGGATTAGAGTTCTCTTGCTTGAGGATACACTGGGGCACACTATTCTATCTCAATTTCTCTTTCTCTTGTTTTGTTAAAGTTTTTTATAATTTATATTGAAATATTTTTTTAAATGTTGCTGTTCTTAGAATATTTAATTTTTCCTTGTTCCCATTCCTTGAGCTATTTTCCCTGTTGGGGCCCCTCGGCTTATAGCATCCTGCTTTTCCAACTAGGGTTGTAGCTTAGCAAGTAATAATAATAATGATGATAGAAGGCCATTCCCCTAGTAGAGACTCAGTTTCTATGTAGTTCAGTCCTATACAAACAGGTCAGTCGTCCAGTGCAGGAAAAAGGTCAGGGGTCTGTGGTATGGTATTGCAAATATCTACCTGTTAACGACATTACTCGTAGTTCATTTGATATTTGGATAACTGTTTGTTTCTCCTTTTATTCAAGCAGCTTATTACTTTCGTGTTTTTGTTTCAACTACGGTATCTACATTTCAATGAAAAAAACATTTCTCTGCTCTGTGTAAATGGAAGCTTTTACCATCTTTTAGAAGTCCCAAAGCGTAGGACGCTTCAAAATATCTCACTGCACGAAGTTGCTCTCGTGGATATGTGACTGTAAATTTTGATACCGAGTAGCAATTGAACATGGCAAAGATTCTCTCAGGTCTCGGGAAGGGATTTAACAGTTTCTATACATTACCTACTTTATGCCGAACGGGGAGCAGTAGAGTGTCTCAAATCTATAAACATGGGGGGGGGGTTCAAGACCCCCCCCCCATGTTTATCGGGCAGCTACCGTTGGATAAAGAAGACGTTGGCTGGGTGATTGTTCCATTGTCTTATCTGTGGTGCTCTGGTATTGTTGTACGAGTGATTTTCCCAATAGCCCCCCCCCCCCTCTCCTCGACCTCCAGCTGCACCTCTCCTACCTGGGTCCATTTCCCCTCCTCCTAAGTCTGAGTCTCCTAAGAGAGAGTAGTTTGTGGTAAGTGTTGTGTTGGAACGAATGACAATTTCTTTAAAAATTGTATTTTTCCTAACTTACCACAAACTACTCTCGGGTTACTACCCATCCTGCCTTCCTCGCTGAAACCCCTCTCGGTAGGAGTCGAGATCGGTAGTTTTCTTCAGACTGGAATGGGGTTAGTTAACCCTTTTACCCCCAAAGGACGTACTGGTATGTTTCACAAAACTCATCCCTTTACCCCCATGGACGTACCGGTACGTCCTTGCAAAAAAAATGCTATAAAATTTTATTTTTCATATTTTTGATAATTTTTTGAAAAAAATTCAGGCATTTTCCAAGAGAATGAGACCAACCTGACCTCTCTATGACAAAAATTAAGGCTGTTAGAGCAATTTAAAAAGAATATACTGCAAAATGTGCGGGGAAAAAAATAACCCCTTGGGGGTTAAGGGTTGGAAATTTCCAAAGAGCCCGGGGGTAAAAGGGTTAAGCTGTCCTGGGTATGCGTGATCCTGAGAGGTCGTCCTAGGTGCATTGTGGGTCAATAGAGGAGGTTGTACTGGAAGGGTGGTTGGCAGATTTGTGTGTGGGGGGGGGGGATTTCTGGTCGTGGGAGAGCTGAAGCCCCCAGATAACCCAAGAGAGAGTAGTTCGTGGTTTGTATGTTAGGAAAAATACAATTTTCGAAGACATTGTCATATATATTGAGACTTTTCAAGTAATCTTGCCTTGTCTCTTAATGATATGTTTTAATTCTTTTATTCTTCTATACTATCACCATTAACCATGTAATAGTGTACATGCAGTTAATTCTTGAAGTCTTCTAGTGTCCATGACCAAAATTTGCAATGATATTCCCAACAAACTTTTCTTAGTAAGTTCATTTTCATGTCAATTCTTAGTTCATCTATTTCATGTTTGTTTTTACCTTGCTACCTTCATTGTTTTATTATTTGTAAACATTTTTATTTTCTTCATTTCCTAATTTTTTTACGTACATCAATGCTTTCCTTATTGGAGCCCTGAGGAACTGGGAGGAACGTAGAGAGTATAGGTCCCCTTTTTTGTTTTTGTTACATTTGTTGATGTCGGCTACCCCCCAAAACTTGGGGAAGTGCCTTGGTATATGTATGATGTATAAAGGAAATTCTGTAATTTTATCCTTGTGCAAAAGGAATAAGAAAATGTATATAAGCTTTTAAGTATTTACAAAGAAATTTAATTCCAGTCCGCTGCATCAACAGTGTTCAAAAATTAGATCAAAATTAACTTTCATGACAAATAAAATCACAAGGAATGATGGAATTAAGTAAGTTCTAAGTTGAATATGTGTGACTTTAGGCGATTTCTATTTTACCCCCTTCAAAGTTTAAAGTTTCGAACTGTTTGCATTGTCTAACGTTAGTTAATTCTGTTATGTGACTACTTTTCAGTCGGTCTTCCTTGTAAAATATTATCCGTTTAACCCTTTTACCCCCAACGCTAATTGGAACCTTCCAACCCTTAACCCCCTGGGGGTTTTTCTTTTTCAAGCACGTTTTGCAATATATTTTTCTTAAATTGCGCTGACAGCCTTAATTTTCGTCATAGAGAGGTCAGGTTGGTCTCATTATTTTGGAAAATGCCTGAAGTTTCTCATAAAGTTATCAAAAATATGCAAAAAAATGTAAATAGCAATTTTTTGCAAGGACGTACCGGTACGTCCATGGGGGTTAAGGGATGAGTTTTGTGAAACATACCAATACGTCCATTGGAGGTAAAAGGGTTAACAGAATTCAATCATTTAGTTAAGATTGACAATGTATATGAAACACTACTCATATTATATTCAATTGCAGCTTGCTATGGATCAAGATCACTGCCGCCGCCTCCTGAGATATGGAGTGGGAGCCTATAGCGTGCTCATCAAAAGTCTACGCAACGTCGACGGAAAGGCAAAGTTCACGAGAGAGTCTGTCGAGGCGGTCGTTCGATCTTTGACGCTGAAGAGACTGCCTTCTTCGACTACCATCGACGACAGCAATGCTGCGAAGACAATTCTTTCAGAAAGTTCATCTACCCCAGATTTTCTTTGGGCTGAGAACATGAAGGGCAGAGGGCCTGCACACACTCCTCCCTCCCCCAGAGTCACTAGGTCCCGCAGTAGAAGTTCATCATTGGGATGTAGGCCGAAGACTAGTGTTGGAGTTAGTTTTCCGGATACAAGCAAAGAAGAGAGTGAATTTCCCAAAGTGGTCATTAAGCGAAACTATGTGTATGTTAGCGGAGTGGAATGGCCAAATGGAGAGAGCAAACTTGACTTGAGTGTGAAATGTGACAACGAAAGTTCCACAGTAAACAAAGCAAGGTCTGTCAGTAGTAGAAAGATGGCATTACATTCAGGAAAGGACAGACGTCTACAAAGAAAAGATAAATCGCCAACCAATTATTCTCATGGAGTTGACAAGACTTGCAAAAAGACAGATGATGATTCTCATGGAAATTTAAGGCTTCATTCTCCTGCGGAAACGAACATCGAAGATAGTTTTGGCACCTCCGATAAGTCCGTTTCTCAGCGTGTCCCCGTAGAAAACGAGTTTGAAACCAGAAATGTGCGCTCACCAATGCTGACCATCAATGGTAAAGAGTATCCGATGGCTCCTTTTGCTCCCTTTCATCCCTTGAATATACAGGGAGTACATACGGGAGACTCGGATACCAGTGAGGAATCTGAGGCTGTCGCTAATTTGAATGTTTTGAGAGAGAATGTGAGAAACTTTGACAGAGAAAAGTTTTTGCAGATCCCTGGCGCTGCTTGCAAGTCGTTTGGCGTGGCGAATAGCCTAATAATAAGAATAAAAGCTTCATAAATTAATTATAACGCTGTTACGCTTTGAATTAAACTGTGCATACAGTACTCCACTGAAAAGTATTAGTAGCATCTAGGATGTACACCATAGAAGAGGCCTTGAGGCTCGCAACCTCACTCCAAAAAGGACTTGAAAATAAACGCCTTGGAGTGAGACTAATGGTATAAGAATAAAAACATTTAAAACTAGGGTATAAAAATTTATTGAAATATCGCATTAGAACAACAACAACAATAATAATAATAATAATAATAATAATAATAATAATAATAATAATAATAAATGATCATACTCTACTCGGTGGACCACGTGGTCATCCTACGCTATAACCTCTCCTAAGCGCTCAAATATCTATATGATGTTAAAATTAATTTAAGTTCTTTTGTTGGTGATAGTCAAGGTTATGAATCTCCAAATCAGCTGTTTGATGTCCATGTTTTTACGCACTATGGCTAGTGTGTTAAAAATTTCCTCAGAGCCAGAGAAAGAGAAAGTCTACTTATCTTGCATTGGTGGACGCCATCTAGTCTAGAGCCTTTCCTCTAGAATCATTTCTTTTGGGTGGATTAAGTAATAATGGCCACGTATCGTTATTTATGTCCTTATGGAACGGAACAGTTCTCTCTCTCTCTCTCTCTCTCTCTCTCTCTCTCTCTCTCTCTCTCTCTCTTTTGTATTCGCCGTTTATCTATCTCCCTTATCTGGGAAGGAAATTTCTTTTGTTCGGGAAAGAGAAAATGGTCATTGGCCGGATATCCTGATAAGTGTATGCCGATAATGCACACACAGACACACAGTCGAAGAGTTTTTCATATTTTTTTTTCATCTTTTTGTAACTCGTGTGTGTATATACAGTATATATATAATATTTATATATATATATATATATATATATATATATATATATATATATATATATATAAGTACATATATGTATGCATATATACTATATATATAATATATATATATATAATATATATATATATAATATATATATATATATATATATATATATAACTATATATACACACATATATGTGTATGTGTTTATATATTTTTGAATATGTATTTATTTATTATGGTTAATGGAATTATGTTAGACGATTGTCCTCGAACTCTCTAAGGCTCAGGCCTTATATACAACCACCTTGAAAGAGAGGGCCTTTACTAGTTCCAAGGTACCGACTCTCAGCAAAAAGCACCCATCCTTTATTGCTGACCCCAAACATGCCTTCCCCTTTATAGACAAAGGGTTTAAGGCACGCAGGAAGAATTGGGGAATTTCTATTAAAAAAAAAAAAAAAAAAAAAAAAAAAAAAAAAAAAGCATTATCCTTGTGCAGTGACTGCTCTAGGCGGCATTTACAAATGTGTTGTAAGAAGAATTTTGGGAACCGTGTTAGACTTTTATACACGTAAGGAAATCTCCACCAATGAAAAACTTAAATTTTTTATAGAAGGTGAATGTTAAGAATAGAAGTGTGTTAATTAATATGTGAGAGATATATTTCAACGTTCTTACTGATCTTGAAATGTACATTAATTATTCATTACTTCTCGTGTAGTTTATTTTCTTGTTTCCTTTCCCCATTTGGCTATTTTTTTCTTGTTGGAGCCCTTTGGCTTATAGCATTTTCTTTTTCCAACTAGGGTTGTAGTTTGGCTAGTAATAATAAGTAGAGGGGCACTCATTATAGAGCATGCCCTCGCCACGCCACGCCACGTCAGCTCGACTAAATGATGTCAGAAATTAATGATTTTCAAAGATAATGTCCAAACGATTAACATTGTTTTCGAGAGAGAGA
The DNA here is from genome assembly GCF_036898095.1 of Palaemon carinicauda. NCBI lineage: Eukaryota > Metazoa > Arthropoda > Malacostraca > Decapoda > Palaemonidae > Palaemon > Palaemon carinicauda. The sequence continues at coordinate 517,861 of NW_027170768.1, forward strand.
GAGAGAGAGAGAGAGAGAGAGAGAGAGAGAGAGAGAGAGAGAGAGAGAGAGAGAGAGAGAGAGAATTATTATTTTAGAGAATAGGAGACAAATTAAGTGTGTGGGACGACCCACTAAATACTGTCAGAAAATATTTTTCTAAATTATATCCGTATGATTAACGCCGTTGTTAGAGAGAGAGAGAGAGAGAGAGAGAGAGAGAGAGAGAGAGAGAGAGAGAGAGAGAGAGAAATAAAATTCTTATTTTAGAGAATAGGAGACAAAATAAGTGTGTGGGACGACCCACTAAATACTGTCAGAAAATATTTTTCTAAATTATATCCGTATGATTAACGCCGTTGTTAGAGAGAGAGAGAGAGAGAGAGAGAGCTCAGAACAGCAGGATTAGGCTGTCCTTAGTGGGTTTGTGACCAGGAATTGCCTCTTCTGCTGTATTGTAGATCCTCCTGGTCATCTTCTAAAAAACATTGGTTTGCTTTTCAAAATGTCAGCAGACATTACTTTTGATTTTTCACAAATATTGTTTACAGTAATCAAATCTCCTCCTAACTGCATTTCATTGATGCTGATAAGCAGCACCTTTTCACTGATATAAAAAATGTATGGCTGTTGTTTTGTCAATGCACAACACTTAATTGATTTGATCTCTTCCCTTTTTTTTTTTCTTCAGAATTGTACAAATCATGGGTGTTATATGATTGTATATTTTTCAATATTAAACTTAGCCGGTGATTATATAAGCTGCAGCTCTGCTGCCCGACAGAAAAACCTACGGTCAAAATACGCCAGCGATCGCTATGCAGGTGGGGGTGTACATCAACAGCGCCATCTGTCGTGCAGGTACTTAGTACTCCAAGTAAACAAAGAACCAATTTTCTCTCTGTCGTGCCACCGGCAAGACCTACTAAATTCGCTGTTGCTTACTGGATTGGTTTTCACAGATTTTGGTGAAGTACACATTTCTAGTTATTAGCTTTCGCTTTGCAGAGGTTATCTTCAATACATCCTTGCATTCTTTTATTGAATTTTGGATTATTTGTTGACGACTTGGATAGATTTTGAATTCCCCTTTGACTAATTCAAGATGGCTGACCCTTCTCAAGTCCCTAAATACAGAAAGTGTAGTGCTAGGGACTGTTCAAGGCATCTTCCGAAGGCCTCTATCGATCCGCACACCGTTTGTTCCAATTGTCGGGGTAAAACCTGTCAATTGGAAGATCGATGTGAGGAATGCGTTGGGCTTTCGGAATTCGATTTTCTCGAATTCCTGAAATATTCACGTAGGCTAGAGAGAGATAGAGTCAGGAGAAGTTCATCTCGCTCTGTTGATATTTCCTCTCCCCATGCCCCACAACCTATTCCTTCCCCTGTAGTGGTTGCTCCTGATCCCCCTTCTAGCACTCAACAACCTTCGATGGCAGATATGATGCGTGCCATCCAGGCTCTGGGTGAGAGAGTCGAGTCATTGGCGAGTGACCGTAACCAACTCATGGCAGACGTCATGGAGTTGAAGGGTAAGAGTGCAGTGGGTAGTGACAAAGTGAGTGGTAGTGTTGTGGAAAGTGTTAGTGTTGCGCTTGAGGGTTCGTCTGTTCGTGCCTGTCGTCCTCCCAGTCCGGGACCTCTTGCAAGCTCCCAAGCCCAGGGGAGAAGCAATGTCGTACGACCAAAGGGTTCGACAGGCTTTAATCAGCGGACAGACGTTCCCTCCGTGGTTTCGGACGTATCTTACCAAGATCGCCCCACCCACAAGAAGACGAGAGAGCCCATTTATTCCTCGTCTGCGGAAGATGTTTCTCGGAAGAAACAATGGACCAAGGTCTCACGGCCTCTTAAACGCAAGTCGGTCCCTTCCGCGCAAGTCCAACGGCCCAGTTGTAGCCACTGGGTCAGTTCGGACTCGCTGCAGTCTTCCGATGATTGCACACCTCCTAAGAGAGGCAAAGCGGTACCGCAACAGGCAGTAACACCGTCTGTTGCCGCACCTGCTACTGTAGACCCTAAGTGGTCTTTGCTGCAGACCATGCAGACGCAGTTAACGTCTTTAATGCAGGACTTTCGTGCGGAGAAGGTTGACGCTGCACCCGTTAGCCTACAACCAACCACGGTTGTGCGTCCAGTGGACGCTGAGGCTACCTTCTCCCGCACTCCAGCTGTGAGAGTCCCGCCACCCATGCGCAGTGTACCCTGCCAGCCGCATGTTGACGTTCAGCGACGCACGGAACCCTCCGTTGACGTTCGCGAGTTACAACAACAACCTAAGTTGTTTTGTTTTGACGCTGCGCGTCAACCTCCGCAACCCAGTGTGGTTACCACTACTCGCCCACAGCAGACTAGACAGTCAGGAGTAGACGCTTTGCGCCCCCGCGCTGCTATGGTTGTTGCCAGCTCACAGACTGGCCAACAGTTCCATGACGTTGCGTCCAGTGCAGTCACGCATGCACCCGTGCTGCCGGACTCAGCTGACCAGCCAATTCCTACTCCTTTGCCGTTCCTCCTCAGTATTCAGATGATGGACTCTCTGATGATGACGACGCTGCACACCTTGACGACCCGCACACGGACATCGACGAACCCAAGACCACGCCTCCCTCCTTGGACTTTAGGAAAGTTCTTGCACTGTTCAAGGAGATGTATCCTGATCAGTTTGTTTCTGCAGCCCCACGCTCTCCTCCATCTGAGTTCGCTTTAGGCACGCAGTCATCCGCGCCTGCCTTTACGAAGCTCGTCCTCGCCCGCTCGTCCAAGAGAGCTTTAAGAGTGTTGGGAGATTGGATGCAGTCCAAAAAGCACCTTGGGAAGACAGCGTTCTTGTTTCCCCCTGCGAAACTCGCTTCCAGATCGAGCGTCTGGTATGCCACGGGAGAAGTTCTCGGCTTGGGAGTTCCTGCCTCTGCCCAGGGCGACTTCTCAAGTCTAGTAGACTCTCCCCGCAGGCTAGCCATGAGACGCTCCAAGATTTGTTGGACTCCTTCAGACTTAGACCATCTGATGAAAGGAGTGTTCAGAGCCTTCGAGGTTTTTAACTTTTTGGATTGGTGTTTGGGAGCGTTGAGCAGGAAGACCTCCCCTTCTGACAAGGAAACTTCCATGCTCGTTATGTCCTGCATGGACAAGGCCATACGGGACGGTTCCAGTGAGCTTGCGGCTTCGTTCGTTTCCGGGGTCCTCAAGAAACGGGAAAACCTTTGCTCCTTCTTGTCAGCTGGAGTAACACAATGTCAGAGATCGGAACTTATGTTTGCTCCTCTCTCAAAGTGCCTTTTCCCAGAGGAGTTGATCAAGGAGATTGCTGCCTCCTTGATTCAAAAAGACACGCATGACCTGGTTGCGTCATCTGCCCGCAAAGCCACCCCTTTGCCTACCGTGTCTAGACCCAGGATGGATACTCCAGCGTCAAGATTTATTCCGCCCTTTCGTGGCAGAGCCTCCAGCAGAGGAGGTGCTCGTGCCGAAGGTAAACGTGGGAGTAAGAAGAAAGGTACCAAGTCCTTTAGAGGCAGAGTCTGACTGCCACCTTCTTCAGACAGCAGTGGGAGCCAGACTCAAGAACTACTGGCAGTCCTGGGAGAACAGGGGCGCAGATGCACAATCTGTGAAGTTGCTCAGAGAAGGGTACAAGATACCGTTCTTGCGCAAGCCCCCTCTAGCAACGACTCCCATCGACCTCTCTCCCAGGTACAGAGAGGAGGACAAGAGACTAGCTTTGAAGCAAGAGGTGTCTCTCTTACTAGCAAAGGGAGCGGTAGTCAAAGTCCGGGACCATCAATCCCCGGGCTTCTACAACCGTCTCTTCTTAGTGGTAAAGAAGACAGGAGGGTGGAGACCGGTGCTAGACGTCAGTGCTCTGAATGTCTTTGTCACAAAGCAGACGTTCGCCATGGAGACGACAAAGTCTGTTCTAGCAGCGGTCAGGAAGGAAGACTGGATGGTCTCTTTAGACCTCAAGGACGCTTACTTTCACGTCCCCATCCACCCAGATTCCCAACCTTTTCTAAGGTTCGTTTACGGGAAGGTTGTCTACCAATTTCAAGCCCTGTGCTTTGGCCTAAGCACGGCGCCTCTTGTCTTTACGAAACTGATGAGGAATATTGCCAAATTCCTCCCTCTATTTGGACGACTGGCTTCTAAGAGCTTCGTCTAGTCGTCGCTGTCTGGAGAATCTAAAGTGGACTCTAGATCTGACCAAGGAATTGGGTCTCCTGGTCAATATGGAAAAGTCCCAACTGGTCCCATCCCAAACTATAGTGTACCTAGGGATGGAGATTCACAGTCAAGCTTTTCGGGCTTTTCCGTCGGCCCCCAGAATAAGTCAAGCCCAAGGATGCATCCAGAACATGCTAAAGAAGGACCGATGTTCAGTCAGACAGTGGATGAGTCTGATAGGGACGCTTTCATCACTGGACCAGTTCATTGCGTTAGGGAGACTGCACCTCCGTCCCCTTCAATTTCACCTAGCTGTTCACTGGAGAAAGGACAAGACACTAGAAGCGGTCTCGATCCCCATTTCCGAGAAGATGAAGTCATCACTGACTTGGTGGAGGGACAACATCAACCTCAGAGAGGGTCTGCCCCTGGCTGTTCAGACCCCCAACCACGTTCTCTTCTCGGACGCATCGGACACGGGCTGGGGTGCGACATTAGACGGTCGGGAATGCTCGGGCACTTGGAACTCGGAGCAAAGAACGTTACATATCAACTGCAAGGAGCTACTGGCAGTTCATCTGGCCTTGAAAAGCTTCAAGTCCCTCCTTCTAGGCAAGGTGGTGGAGGTGAACTCCGACAACACCACGGCCTTGGCGTACATCTCCAAGCAAGGAGGGACCCATTCTATGACGTTGTACGAGATCGCAAGGGACCTCCTCACCTGGTCAAGAGATCTAAACCTGTCTCTAGTAACGAGGTTCATTCAAGGCAACATGAATGTCATGGCGGACCGCCTCAGTCGGAAGGGTCAAATCATCCCAACAGAATGGACCCTTCACAAGAATGTGTGCAAGAGACTATGGGCCACATGGGGCCAACCTACCATAGATCTCTTTGCAACCTCGATGACCAAGAGGCTCCCAAATTATTGCTCGCCAATCCCGGACCCAGCAGCAGTTCATACAGATGCTTTTCTACTGGATTGGTCCCATCTAGACCTTTATGCATTCCCCCCGTTCAAGATTGTCAACAAGGTACTGCAGAAGTTCGCCTCTCACGAAGGGACAAGGTTGACGTTGGTTGCTCCCCTCTGGCCCGCGAGAGAATGGTTCACCGAGGTACTGCAATGGCTGGTGGACGTTCCCAGAACTCTTCCTCTAAGAGTGGACCTTCTACGTCAGCCACACGTAAAGAAGGTACACCCAAGCCTCCACGCTCTTCGTCTGACTGCCTTCAGACTATCGAAAGACTCTCGAGAGCTAGAGGCTTTTCGAAGGAGGCAGCCAGGGCGATTGCTAGAGCAAGGAGGACATCCACTCTTAGAGTCTACCAGTCGAAGTGGGAAGTCTTCCGAAGCTGGTGCAAGTCGGTATCAGTATCCTCAACCAGTACCTCTGTAACCCAAATAGCTGACTTCCTATTATACCTGAGGAAGGAAAGATCTCTTTCAGCTCCCACGATCAAAGGTTACAGAAGCATGTTGGCAGCAGTCTTCCGTCACAGAGGCTTAGATCTTTCCAACAACAAAGATCTACAAGACCTCCTTAAGTCTTTTGAGACCTCGAAGGAGCGTCGTTTGGCCACACCAGGTTGGAATTTAGACGTGGTACTAAGATTCCTTATGTCAGAAAGGTTCGAGCCACTACAATCAGCCTCCTTTAAAGATCTCACTTTAAAGACTCTTTTCCTCGTCTGCTTAGCAACAGCTAAAAGAGTCAGTGAGATACACGCCTTCAGCAGGAACATCGGATTTTCATCTGAAACGGCTACATGTTCTTTACAGCTTGGTTTTCTAGCCAAAAACGAACTACCTTCTCGTCCTTGGCCGAAATCGTTCGATATTCCAAGCCTTTCTAATTTGGTTGGAAATGAACTAGAAAGAGTCTTATGCCCTGTTAGAGCTCTTAAGTTCTATTTAAGACGAACTAAACCTTTACGAGGACAGTCAGAAGCTTTATGGTGTGCTATTAAGAAACCTTCTTTACCTATGTCAAAGAATGCAGTTTCCTATTATATCAGACTGTTGATACGAGAAGCTCATTCCCATCTGAATGAGGAAGACCATGCTTTGCTGAAGGTAAGGACACATGAAGTTAGAGCTGTCGCAACTTCAGTGGCCTTTAAACAAAACAGATCTCTGCAGAGTATAATGGACGCAACCTATTGGAGAAGCAAGTCAGTGTTCGCGTCTTTTTATCTTAAAGATGTCCAGTCTCTTTACGAGAACTGCTACATCCTGGGACCATTCGTAGCAGCGAGTGCAGTAGTGGGTGAGGGCTCAACCACTACATTCCCCTAATTCCATAACCTTTTTTAATCTTTCTCTTGAAATGTTTTTATTGTTGTGTTTTGGGTTGTCCGGAAGGCTAAGAAGCCTTTCGCATCCTGGTTGATTTGGCGGGTGGTCAAATTCTTTTCTTGAGAAGCGCCTAGATTAGAGGTTTTGATGAGGTCCTTTAGTATGGGTTGCAACCCTTGATACTTCAGCTCCTAGGAGTCGCTCAGCATCCTAAGAGGATCGCGAGGCTCAGTAAGGAAGACGTACTTAAAAAGGCAGAGTAATTGTTCAAGTCGACTTCCTTACCAGGTACTTATTTATTTTATGTTTGTTATTTTGAATAACTGCTAAAATGAAATACAAAATACTTAGCTCATAATAATGTAAACATGTAATGCTGGTCTCTACCCACCCCCCTGGGTGTGAATCAGCTTATATGATCACCGGCTAAGTTTAATATTGAAAAATGTTATTTTTATTAATAAAATAAATTTTTGAATATACTTACCCGGTGATCATATATTAAAGGACCCTCCCTTCCTCCCCAATAGAGACCCAGTGGACCGAGGAGAAAATTGGTTCTTTGTTTACTTGGAGTACTAAGTACCTGCTCGACAGATGGCGCTGTTGATGTACACCCCCACCTGCATAGCGATCGCTGGCGTATTTTGACCGTAGGTTTTTCTGTCGGGCAGCAGAGCTGCAGCTTATATGATCACCGGGTAAGTATATTCAAAAATTTATTTTATTAATAAAAATAACATATTTTGGCCCAAACAAATATGACCAGCACATTGTAAAGCCTCTCTTTGTAGAATAAAGTACTTGCATTTGAAGAGGGTGATTCAAGGGAAAAGAAATCGGTAAGTACAGTACTGTGCGGTAAAAATTAAAGGCACATACGAACAGCAGCTTGGAAACAAGTCCTCTAAATTATGGTGTAGAAACCTCACTCTACGATTTAGCATAGTAATATGTTGTAGATGTAAGAATGAAATTGTCTATTTCTTTAGGAAGATCATTCCTCAATCAGGTTTTACAGTAATCTGTAACCTTACTTCAGATAATCTTTATTTTTCCATTTTGTTTTACAATAGATTTCAATCAATCATGACTTCTACTTCATGAAACCAACTCATGTTTAATTTGTCTTGAAGGCTCATCTTAAGTCTCCTCACTTATTAAAACTACTGTATAGTGTTTGGTTGAATTTCTCATATTATACAAATGAATTTAAAACAACCCTTTCTAGTGTTTCGTAAAGAGCCCTGTTTCTCCGGCCAGCCTTACAGCTGCTAAACAATCTTCTATTATAGTCATCCAATATATTCTTTGTGTTATTAGGACTTGTTCAACAGTTTTTGAAATGTTTATGTCTTGACGAATTATAGCGCTCTAAATTTTTTTTTCAGGTGCTGCCGACGTCAACAGAAGAATGTGACGAGGCCGTACGGTTGATAGCAACCAATTCAACAAGAAGGCTTAAGATATGAGAGCCGTCTCTACAAGTGCAGACTTGCCGTCAGCTATCCGAAAATGTAACCGACATACAATCTCTCCCCTCCAATAGCGATCTGACTTATGCATCTGATTTTCATTCATGGTCCTCTTAAATTGCTTTTAAAATGTTTTGGGAACTTTTATGTGAGTCATATGCATATGCCTGGTAGCTAATTGATAGGTTTCTAAACTGTGCTCCAAGTTGTCTTTCATTTAGTGTTGGAATGCTTAGGGCAGTGGCGGCTCATTACTTAACCTAAATTGTTACTGTTTAAGCTTGATCCATTTATTTGAAAATTAAATTCATTTTTTTTTATTTTAATTTGAATGAAAAGATCAATTATTTTCTTGATCTCTGGATGACAACAGGAATTTTTTCTCCATGGAAAATGTTGCAAGTGCGTTTAGTCTATCCGAATTCATAGTACTTAGAAAAGTTTTTATGGTTTCATTGTTGAAAAACAGCATTCTGCCTCTGTTGTAGTCATGGGAATTGTCAAGAGAACTGAAAAAAAAAATGAATCAAATAGACTATCTGGAAGAAGGATAATAATTTAAGAATATAGTAAACATTTGGTGTTTGTGTTCTATTATCTAATGATCTTGTGTATCTCTTTACATTGGAAGATAGTTCCTCCTATGATAATTCAATTCAAACCATTATTTCAAATGTAACGATCCATAGATATACATGTATTTGCAGTTAAAAGAGTATACAGTTATAGAATGAAGAAATATTACTGAAAAATATATCTGTAGTTGTTGGTAAATTACCCATTGTCATATACAGTATATAAACTGTTATGCCAGTGTCTCCACAGTGTTATAAGGAGTTACAAGGATTTTGGATGTCTCATAGACTTTTTAGTCTATCTGCGGAGACTCCATTTGCTCTTTGGTCGAGCGATTTAGTTTAAGCATTTAGAGTTCTTAAGATCTTGTCTAACTTATTCTTGAACTTGTTTATTGTGTTGCTGTTCACTACATCCATTGGAAGTCTATTCCAAGTATTTTCTATTTTTTACATTAGGCTACCCCCCAAAATTGGGGGAAGTGCCTGGGTATATGTATGTATGTATAAAGAAATTGCCACATTGAGGGGTGTTGCATTTTTTCAAACAATTCAGTTTGGGGATGTGAATCGTGTATTGCTAATGGTAGGATTAACCAATATTTTATAATATAATTTTCTGACTTTTGGTAAGTGCAAATGAGGCTAATGTATTTCAATTATTATTGGATTCATTATCAAGGTTCTCTTTACCAATTGCTGTAGCAAATGCTTGAGTTTCCAAACCCACTTTGGCACTTAGATCACCTGCAACTATGATGTCGTGTTTTTTGCATTTGATAAATGATACCTTACAGTTCATCATAAAATGTAACCTTTTCATTATCAGGGGAATCTTATGTCGGTGCATGTAGACCAATTGTTAAATTAACGGATTTTTAAGCAAAGCGAAAAATCTATTTTTGGGTGAGATGGCCATGTCGTCCTGATAGAAGCTTCCTATAGACAGCTTTCTAAGGGATATTTGACTACAGTGATACTCCCAGAGATTTGACTTTTAGGTCTCCAGAATTCTAACTCCTAGCGCGAGTATCCTTAAAATTTTTCTTAAGCATATCGCATAATATCAGGGGACGTATATCTTGATACGACACACGGAAATCTTCACCCCGAATAGCGTTTTCCCTTTGAGGGGGAAGAGTGGCGAAATTGAAGGGGAGCCGTTATCAAGGTTACCCTTCCTCCCCTACTATTACAGGGCTCCAAGATGGCGCTCATTCCTATTTCAGTAGCGCTTTCGCATGGTGTTTCTCCCTGCTTTTCTAGTGCTCTAGATCACTATTTTTGAGGATTTATTATGCATTCTCCAGCATCTTCTGCCTCTGGAAAGGAGGAGCAGAAAATGGAGTGCGGTGTGATGTACTGTAACAGCAAGAGTAGGAACTTTTGCGGTCACACCATGTGCAGGTCTCATGCCGCCTGCGTTGTTACCACCAAAACCTTGCGGTGTTGAGACCCTAAGGACTGCAACATCTGCTCGGCCTTGGTGGCTGAGAGTTTCGGAAACTTCATCGATTGCCTTGAAATCTATCATAGATTTTCTCACTTTTGCTGACATCCTTATTGCCACTCCTTGTTGATGGAGATTATCTGTCCTTCCAATATACAATATATAATGGAATATTTATCAATAATGGATTCTCCATATCCTGTCCTTCTTGTTTCTTGCAGGATACCAAAATCAATTTTGTTAATATCGAAATATTTATCAATAATGAATTGTCATTATTCTGTCCATCTTGTCTCTTGCAGGATACCTAAATCCATTTTGTGATTTTTTTAATTCCTGAATAATAATTTTACCATATCCAGTCTGTACAAGCTTTTGACATTCCATGCTCAAAGTTTTATAGGAGTTTTTTAGGGTGTTTGTCCAATTCCTTACAGGTCGTCATCAGATCCATCCAGTATACGTCTTTCTTGAGTTTCAGTAACCATAGATTTTTTCCCAGATAGGGGTATTAACCCTTCACTCGACCCTCCCTATTTATCCGGGCTTATGACCGGCATGTTTTACCATGATGCCTGTAGTGTTATGACAACAGTTATTGCAATGGGGAGCTAACTGATTGACCAGCCCAAAATGTCTGTTTTAAATATAAAACTTACCCGCTGGTTATATAAAAGAGCTGAAGTCCCTGACGCCAGGGCAGAAATTCAAATCTCGCGCTATCGAAGATACGCCAGGTGTACCAACCGCACCCTAGCGGTAGAACAGGTGGAACTACACACCAACTCCAGTTCTTCTCTCTGCCGTCATAGCTGACTGACATATAGAAGTTCGCTCTCGTGTTTTTACTCTCTTGGGAAGTTGTTTGGTGAAAGTTGAGTCCTTAGCAGCCGATAGAAATACTATCTTTTCCGAGTTAAAGGTATTGAAAAACCGTGAGCCTATCGGAACTGTGGAAAGTGTTTCAGTGTCTGATGTGGTACCGAAGAATCGTGACTCTCTCGGTGTTGTGACAAGTGTTGATAAATTTTGTTCATTAGATGATAGGTGTAATGAGTGTCTTTCCTTAACTAATGATGATTTTGTTACTTTCGATCGTTATGTTAGGAGACTAGAGAGAGATAGAGTTAGGCGTAGTTCTTCCCGATCTGTGGATAGAACCTTACCTAATTTACCTGTTCCTAATCCTGTTCCTTCCCCTGTGGTGGTAGATCAGGAACCTACTATGAAGGACATGTTTACTGCTATTTTGTCTCTTGGTTGTACAACGTTCTTTTTTGAGTTTAAGCTATCGTTGATTAATTTTCCTTGGTTCTTATCTTGAAATCTTTTTGTTTGAGATTTTCTTTATTGCTTTTTCCCTTACTTTTTGCTTGTCGGTCTCTCACGTTAGCTTTAAAAATGGCCGACTCCTCCCCTGCTCAGCGTAGGTGTGTTAGTGAGGGTTGTCGTACACAACTTCCTAAAGGATCTATTGATCCTCATTCTATTTGTGTAAAATGTAGGGGTAAATTTTGTCATCGTAGGAAAGGTGAGGTTCATGCGTTATCCCCGTCTTCCGATGAAGGGTCGGGGAGTGAGATCTGGCGTCGAGCGTCGAGACCGCTTAAACGAACCCATGTTGATTCACAGCGTCGAGAATCGCCTGTGCGTCCAGGATGTAGTTCGTGGGGTTCACCGGAACGTTTCCGTTCTCCCAGCGCTTGCACTCCGGCCAAACGTTCAGATCACCGTGTTCGTGTGGATATGATTCCTTCCGATTCGGACCTTGTTACTATTCATGCACCCCCTCTTCCATCGGATTGGCTTTCTTCCCCGAAATGCGTGGTGACGTTGGTGCGAATCTTCCTTCTAGGAGTTCTGTTGATCCAAAATGGTCTGCGCTTTTGTCTATGAAGGAACAACTCTCGTCGTTGATGGATTCTTATCAACCAGGTGTTGGCGTTGTGTCTGGGCGTTCGATGTCAGACCAGTTATCGCACAAACGTTCGATGGTATCTGGTCTTGACGAGTTATCACTTAGGCGGTCTCCCAGTCATAGTGTTCAACGCCAGGTTGATTTTGATGAGTCGCGTCAGAGAGTTTTGGTTGACCAGTTTTCGTATTCTGGTCGCGGGGAAGAACATCGGCGTCGACAAGTGGACGAGACGCGTCAACAATTTGAAGTAGTGGATCGCCCGCGGCAACAACTTTTGGACGCGTCGCGTCAAAACATTGGTTTGCAGCGTCGACATCCTGACTACTTTGATCGTTCGCAGCAACAGTCCTCGGACTTTACGCGACCTCGCGGCGATCTTCAACAGTTACCTTCTGATTTCAAGCGTTCTTCTGTTCAACAGCAGTCGGATTCTAAGCGGTCTAGGCAGTTGTTGGTTGAGGATGATCGTCTACACGTCCGTGTTTCGCATCAATCCACTTCTACTTCTCCCCATCAAATTGACACAGATGTTGGCCTTGACAGGCAATCCCATCCAGACGTTGTTCCTTCGGTTCAGGCTGCGGCTGTTGCTGCACTGCCAGAAGACGAACCAGAGGAAAAGTCGGATGAGGATAATCCTATTGAGGATGTCTCTGAGAATGAGGAGGAGAAGCATTATCAGCATGCTGTGGACCTTCGCAAGTTTATGCTTATTCTGACTGGAATTTTCCCGGATTCTTTTACCCCTGTGGCCCCTCGTTCTCCGCCTTCTGAATTCATCTTAGGTATAGCTACTAAGGTTCCAGTTTATACCAAGATGGTTCTTTCTCGATCCTCTAAGCGGGCCTTGAAGTTAATGGGTTCTTGGTTGGACTCCAAGAAATCTTTTGGCAAGACGGCCTTTGCCTTTCCTCCCGCTAGGTTAGCCTCTAAATCTAGTGTGTGGTACGAGACTGGTGAAGTGTTGGGCTTGAGTTTTCCTTCTTCTGCTCAAGGGGATTTTTCAAGTTTGGTAGATGCTTCTCGTCGTCTTGCCTTAAGGAAGACGAAGATTTGGTGGTCCATTCCAGAGTTCGACCATTTGCTTAAAGGTCTTTTCAGGGCCTTCGAAGTTTTTAATTTTTTGGACTGGGCTTTGGGGGCTTTGAGTAAGAGGGTCTCTGATATGACGGAAACGGACACTAGTGGTTTGGTTCATTTGATGTCCTGCTTGGACAAAGGTGTGAGGGATGGCTCCAACGAACTTGCTGCCTTGTTTACAGCTGGAATTCTCAAGAAAAGGGCCACGATGTGCTCTTTCCTCTCCGCAGGAGTGTCTCCCTATCAGAAAACGGGCCTTCTTTTCGCACCTTTGTCTAATTCCTTATTTCCTCAGGAATTGGTTGGCGAGGTGGCTACTGCTCTCACGCAGAAGGCCACACATGACTTAGTTACTCATTCGACTAGGAAAGTTTTGCCTCCGTCATTCTCCTCTCGTAAACCTAAGGAATCTTCTTCTGGGTTTCGACCTCAGTCCTTTCGTGGGAAGCCCTCTGGAAGAGGCTCTTTTAAACCAGAAGGAAGGAAGCCTAGAGGCAGAGGGGGCAAGTCCGGCCGAGGTAAAGTCTGACTGCCCTCTCCTTCAGACAGCAGTGGGGGCCAGGTTGACTCACTTTTGGGAGGCTTGGGAGAGGAATGGAGCGGACCCCTGGTCCGTCCAGGTGTTAAAGGAAAGCTACAAGATCCCCTTCCTGACCAATCCTCCTTTAGTCACGGATCCAGTGGATCTTTCGCCCAAATACAGAGAGGGTCCCAAGAAGCAAGCCATGCTTCTACAGACGTCTCTTTTATTAGAGAAACAAGCAATAGAGGAAGTGCAGGATGTTACGTCTCCGGGGTTTTACAACCGCCTTTTTCTAGTACCCAAGAGTTCCGGGGGGTGGAGACCGGTTCTGGACGTAAGTGTGCTAAATGGTTACGTCCAGAACTCGACGTTCATTATGGAGACTCAGAAAACAGTTCTGGCAGCTGTGAGGAAGGACGATTGGATGGTCTCTTTAGATCTTCAGGATGCCTATTTCCACCTTCCGATTCATCCCAGCTGCAGACGTTATCTGAGGTTCATGGACGGAAACAAGGTCTTCCAGTTCAGGGCTCTTTGTTTCGGACTCTGCACGGCTCCTCTATTGTTCACCAAGATCATGCTGAACGTGGCAAGCATGCTGCATTCGAGGGGAATCAGGGCCTCTCTGTATCTGGACGATTGGCTGATAAGAGCCTCCTCAGCCGATTGTTGTTTGAAGGACCTCAAGATGACTTTGGATCTCTCCAGAGAACTGGGTCTCCTGGTGAGCTCGGAAAAATCACAACTCATTCCATCCCAGGAGATTCTTTATTTGGGGATGGAGATTCACAGTCGGAGTTTTCGGGCTTTTCCGTCGTCGGTGAGAATCCAAGCAGCCCTCCTAAAAGTCCAAACGTTCCTGAAGAGAGATCTTTGCTCCGTCAGAGATTGGATGAGTCTTCTGGGGACTCTCTCGTCGTTAGAGAAGTTCGTGACCCTGGGGAGGTTGTACTTGCGTCCTCTTCAGTTTCATCTCAACCGCCATTGGAAGAAAGGGGACAGCCTCGACAGGGATTGCATTCCCATCTCGACTCCCATCAAGTCTCATCTTCAATGGTGGAACAACGAGCCCAGACTGAAAGAAGGCTTGTCTTTACTTCAGAGGAACCCAGACCTCGTGTTGTGTTGCGACGCCTCCAATTCGGGGTGGGGAGCCACTCTAGAGAAGCAGGAACTTTCGGGGACTTGGACGGTGGAGCAAACCTCTCTCCACATCAATCAAAAAGAGCTTTTAGCTATTCATCTAGCTCTCATCGGCTTCGAAAAGCAGATCAGGGGCAAGGTGGTCCAAGTCAATGCGGACAGCACGACAGCTCTGGCCTATATTGTGAAACAAGGCGGGACCCACTCTTGGCCTCTGTTCGAGATTGCAAGACTGCTCCTCATCTGGGCGGAGGAAAGGAAGGTGACTCTTTTGACGCGGTTCATCCAGGGGGTCAACAATGTGAGCGCAGACAGACTCAGCAGGAAAGGTCAGGTTCTCTCCACAGAATGGATTCTGCACCCGGACATCTGCAAGAGTCTGTGGCGGTTATGGGGTCGACCTCTCGTGGATCTCTTTGCCACCGCGAAGACCAAACGGCTAGAGTGTTACTGGTCTCCGGTTCCAGACCCCGAAGCTTTACACATAGACGCTTTTCTGATGAACTGGTCACACATGGAGGTTTATGCTTTCCCTCCGTTCAAGATCCTTTACAAAGTGATTCAGAAGTTCATTTCACACGAGGAGACCAGAATGACACTGATAGCTCCGTTCTGGCCGTCAAGGAGCTGGTTTCCAGAGGTACTGGAATGGATGGTGGATGTTCCGAGAAGCCTTCCCATGAGACCCGATCTTCTCAGACAACCTCACTTGGCCCGAAATCATCAAAACCTCCGAGCTCTACGTCTGACTGCCTTCAGACTATCGAAAAACTCGCTAGAGCTAGAGGATTTTCGAAGAAGGCAGCCAAGGCAATTGCAAGGGCAAGAAGGTCTTCAACCATCAAGGTGTATCAGTCCAAGTGGGAGTTGTTCAGGGAATGGTGTAGAACTAACGCGATTTCCTCTTCCAGTACATCGCTTTCCCAAATAGCAGATTTTTTCTTGGACCTTAAAGTTAAGCATAACTTCTCGTCATCGACTATTAAAGGTTACAGGAGTATGTTGGCGACGGTTTTTCGACACAGGAACCTAGACCTTTCTAATAATAAAGATCTACGAGATTTACTTAGGTCTTTTGTGATACGACCAAGAAGATTCAAACAGCTCCCATCGCCTGGAATTTGGATGTTGTCCTTAAATTTCTCATGAGTGACAGATTTGAGCCTTTACACTCGGCTTCATTTAAGGACTTAACCTTGAAAACCCTTTTTCTAGTTACCCTCGCCACTGCGAAAAGAGTTAGTGAAGTTCACGCTTTAAGCAAGAACATTGGTTTTCGGAATGGGAAAGCCATTTGTTCTTTGCAACTGGGGTTCCTGGCCAAGAACGAAAACCCTTCTCGACCATGGCCCAAATCCTTCGAGATTTCTAACCTTTCTGATTTGGCTGGCGGTGAATTGGAAAGGGTTCTCTGTCCAGTTAGAGCTCTACGGTTTTATGTGGACAGAACTAAGAATCTGAGAGGTAACTCAGACGCTCTGTGGTGTGCAGTCCGGAAACCCTCGATGCCCATGTCTAAGAATGCCTTGTCTTTTTTCGTTAGATTGTTGATTCGAGAAGCTCATGCTCAGTGTGATGAGTCGAATCAGAGGCTCCTCAAAGTCAAGACACATGAAGTCAGAGCGGTAGCGACTTCAGTGGCCTTTAAACAGAACCGCTCTCTGCAAAGTCTGATGGATACAACATTTTGGAGAAGTAAGTCTGTTTTTGCATCCCATTATTTGAAGAATGTTCAGACTCGCTATGAGGACTTTTTTACGTTGGGTCCTTTTATAGCGGCTAATGCGATAGTAGGTGAATGATCTACCACTACGTCCCCTTTTTTCCTAATACCCCTTTTCTATCTCTTGGAACTCGTTTGTTATGGTTGTTTGTGGAGATTGGGCGTCAGTCTTCCGCAATCTTTGATTTGCTAGGTGGTCAATTTGTTCCTTGAGTGCACCCGGAACAAGGGTATTGGTTGAGGTTCTGTCATGTTATAGGTGTTTGTACCGTTTGACAGCTCCTAGAGATTTTCAGCCCGAGTGGATTACTGGATCTCTTAAGGATAGCGGACGAAATGAGGCAGAGTATCATTGCTGTCAGCTTCCTTATCAGGTGAGAACTGCTTAAGTTTATTGTATGTAACCCTTAAGTGAATTTTCTATATGTAGCTGTCTCTGACCCGCCACCAAGGGGTGTCAATCAGCTCTTTTATATAACCAGCGGGTAAGTTTTATATTTAAAAATGATATTTTCATAATAAAATAAATTTTTGAATATACTTACCCGCTGGTTATATAAATTTAACACCCACCCTCCTCCCCTCTAGAGACTACCTATGGTATGGCTATGAGGCATGGAAGAACTGGAGTTGGTGTGTAGTTCCACCTGTTCTACCGCTAGGGTGCGGTTGGTACACCTGGCGTATCTTCGATAGCGCGAGATTTGAATTTCTGCCCTGGCGTCAGGGACTTCAGCTCTTTTATATAACCAGCGGGTAAGTATATTCAAAAATTTATTTTATTATGAAAATATCATATCAAGCATCGGGTACTTTATAGTAAGCGGCTTATCCTTTGAAGGTCGATATTGCACCCAGCACAATAACCCAGAGAGTTCTCATCCCTTTGACCAAACTTAAATTCATTTGGGTTTTAGAGTTACAATATCGAAACCTCCCCAAGGGGTTATGAAAGTCTGAAGCTTTCGACTTTCTTTTTCCAACTAATAAAAGGAATCCTTGATAGTGTATGGTATTATGGGAAAACATCTGTTTGCATGAAATATTGTACAGTACAGTATCTAAATGTTCCAACAGCTATTGCTTAAATAGGGGAACGTTATCCTCTTTGGGGAGGTATGGCAATTCATTGGGTATCATTAATCGCCCTCCAAACCCAAAACTGCATTCCCATGAATATCATAACCTGTTTGAATAGGGAAATTGGAACCCACCAGCCCTAGTGATGTGGAAGCATACAATTGACAAAATACATACTCTTACTTTTTGATATCCTGCCACTCTTAATGTTAATCTGACAATATCCCATTACACTCGTCAGACCTTCTGGTGCATGTTGCAAATTTAATTCTGATTTATTTTGACTATCACAGCATTTTCCAGGCTCTATGCCTATACTGGCCGAGCAATGCACACCTCGGCCTTAATATCAGCTACAACTTCTAATGTGCAACTTTTTTATCTTTTAATACATGAAACTGTGACATTCACGGTCAGTTGCATGTATGGTTCAGTACCAACATTTGACACATGTCGATTAGATTACGTCTTCGACATACTAGCCTGTTGTCTGCCGCTAATATTACTCGCAGAAATTGAGCTTGTTGTACCATCCAATGCGACCTTGCTAGGCGCGTGGCTTTTTCTCCCATAGTAACGATTTTCTAATTGACTTTTCTGTAGTAAAAACATAACGCAACGCTAGCAGAGCAATTGGCACAGCCTCTCAGGTGCACAAAACTCGCATTTCACTTTTATCGCATCTCTCTTCTTTTTCTGGTAAATTGCTGTTACAGTACTTCTAACTGTGGCATAGCCGATTCCTCATCCCCCTTGATGCTTGCCTCGTTCAACTGTCTTTGCTTCCCTTTTTGTATGGGATATCTACATTCCTGTGCTGCCTCCTTGAACCTCTCATTTTGCCAAGATTGCATTAATTCAATTGTATTTCTTAGAGGTTTCTGAAGTATTCTCTTGTAGCTTTTGATTCAGTATGCCAATGCGTATTCACATAAATCCTCACTGCATTTTTAGTCATGCAAAAGCACACTTGAGAGCTTCCCGCTGTGACCTGTAGATTTATTCCTTCGTTGTTTTTCCTGTCTGACATCTTGGGAAGAAATTATCCCACACAATCACTATGTTCGCTGTCTTTGGAGAAATTTTTGGTGGTCATCAAAGGCATCCTCTACCCTCAAACCATTCCAAGTGGCTGAAGAGAATGTAGTGTCTATGCTCTTTGTCATTTGTCTTTCCAGAGTAGCCTGATGTTCATTACTCCCTCATTGCAGAGGAACTTGCTGATTTTTATCCAATGCATAGATTGCTTACAGCATCTGAAATTACATTCGACTGTGTATGTGATGCATAGTTTTCCTAAAGTTTCATAACTATAATGAAAGTAAAACTTGGATATAGTAAGTGAATGTATCTTTAGGTGTGTAAAAGGGATTTTGACATAGGAAAAATCTATTTTTGGGCTCAAGCCATGTAATCCAGATGGAAGTTCCTTCTGGAAACTTTGCAGTATAATATTTCTGCGATTGATATTACAAGAGAATTACCGTCAGGTATCACGGGGTTCCAACCCCCGGAAACGACTATCCGAAGGTATCGTGTATAATCAGGGACGTATCCTAAGAAAACCATAGCTATCTGCACCCCAAATAGACCTTACCCAGTCTAATCCACTAAGGGGACAGGATAAGTAAGGAACCATTACATATCCTATCACCTTCGAGTGCCCTTATATGTTCCTGTTTCGCATTCCTTCGAACGCAGCTGATGGCTACAGTTCAGTTGATATTTGGGAGTGCTTTTTTCGCAAACTTTGACGATTAGTTTTGTGAATTAGCTTCCCCTTTTTTGCAAAAGTTGAGTATCCTTCATATAATTACTTGGCTTTGTAGGTCCTATTGCCTGGCTATTTAGCCCTAATTTCTTGAATCCATCTTTAGCTTAAACAATTTTAGTTTTTTATTATACCCTTTTTTGCACATTATTCTTTCCCTGTTGTTCAAATCTCAAGTTTTATTATCATTATTAGTATCGTTACTAGCTAAGCTATAACCCTAGTTGGAAAAGCAGGATGCTTTAAGCCCAAGGGCTCCAACAGCAAAAAATAGCCCACTGAGGAAATTAAATAAATAAACTACAAGAGAAGTACGGAACTATTAAAATAACATTTTAAGAACAGAAGCAGCATTAAAATGGATCTTTCATAAATAAACTATATAAAGACACTTGTGTCAGCCTGTTCTACGTAAAACATTTGCTGCAAATTTGAAGTTTCATCGATTCAAGTACCCGATTAGGAAAATCATTCCACAAATTTGTCACAGCTGGGATGAAAACCTCTAGAGTACAGTGTAGTATTGAGTCTTGATGGAGAAGGTCTGACTGTTAGAAATTCAATGAATTCAAAATGATTAGAGGTACAATCCCTATCTGCAGAACACAAGTACTCTGGACTGATCAGGATAACTGTATCGTAGATTGTACTTTATGGTTTAGAGTTAAGGCTTGGATAGTCTAGACTAAAACCATCACAAACTGAAGAAAGGTCAATGTTGCAGTGCTTTCGTTACCAAATTATAATCGTTTCAATATTATTATTACTTGCTAAGTTACAACTAGTTGGAAAAGCAGGTTACTATGAGCCCAAGGGCTCCAACAGGGAAAATAGCCCAGTGAGGAAAGGAAAGAAAGGTAAATTAATATCTTAAGAAGAGTAACAACATTAAAATAAATAAATATCTCCTATATGATAATATAAAAACTTCAACCAAACAAGAGAAAGAAAAAAAATAGAATAGTGTGCCTGAGTGTACCCTCAAGCAAGAGAACTAAGACAGTGTAAGACCATGGTACACAGGCTATGGCACTACCTAAGATTAGAGAACAATGGTTTGATTTTGGAGTGTCCTCCTAGAGGAGTTGCTACCCATAGCTAAAGAGGCTCTTCTACCCTTGCCAAGAGGAAAGTGGCCACTGAACAAATACAGTGCTGTAGTTAATCGCCTTGAGTGAAGAAGAATTGTTTGGTAATCTGTGTTGTCAGGTGTATGAGGAAAGAGAAGAATGGGCCAGAATGCTCAGTGTGTGTGTGTGTGTAGGCAAAGGG
This sequence comes from Palaemon carinicauda, assembly GCF_036898095.1. Lineage (NCBI taxonomy): Eukaryota > Metazoa > Arthropoda > Malacostraca > Decapoda > Palaemonidae > Palaemon > Palaemon carinicauda. Next base: position 538,316 of record NW_027170768.1, read on the forward strand.
AAAATGAACCTTAACAAAGAAGGATCCAATGTAGGACTGTGGCCAGTCAAAGGACCCCGTAACTCTCTAGCAGTAGTATCTCAACTGGCTTTAATCTACAATGTAGATACCATCACTACTGCTACTCACAGTATTGAAGACCTATTTTAAAATCATTACTAGTATGGAGGTAAGTACTCTTCATGTTGTGTACTGTGCATGACTTTAAAGTTTCTTTTCTTTATTTTTGTCGTCCAACATTTTTACTTCATAAGTAAAAAGGTTCTTTGAACATATAGGTAGGTCAAATGTCCCAAAATCCATACATCCTTGCCAATCAAATTTCACAAAAACTTGCAAAACCAAGATGCTGTAAGCCCAAGGGTTCCAACGGAAAAATAGCCTAGTGAGGAAAGGAAATAAACAAACTTCAAGAAAAGTAATGAACAATTTAATTAAAATATTTTAAGAATAGTTAAAACATGAAATAAAATGTACATATATAAACTAGAAAAAAAACTAATAAAAAGTTTGAATTGAAATACATAGAATATGGTGTCCACATGTGCCCTCAAGCAAGAGAACTCTAACCCAAGACAGTGGAAAACAAAGGTAGGCTACATTGTCTTATCATATTGGACTAAATCAAGACTTTTGTGTTTATAACTTGATATTGAGATAGTGATAGAGGCAAGGGAAAGGGACACTACCCCTGGAGGACAATGCCCTAGAGACTGATTATATATACATATGATCAGCACTCAAGCCCCTCCACTCATGCTAGGACCAGAGAGGGCCAGACAATGGCTGCTAATGAGACGGCAGGTAGACCCATAGATTGACCCCAAAGTACCCCATCCATAGCTTGCAACTTAAACAGCTCGTTGGGCCAGATGTTTTAGTATATATAAGAGAGACATTAATCTACACAAGTTTTAGAGTTCCTGATAAAGAAATCCAGCTACCTTTAACTCCTAAATTTCACAGTTTCTGGTAGTTAATAGAAAATACTATCACTATTATTTCACTTTAATTTAACTGTAGGCCTATACTTTATTTAATTATCAAATTATACTAATTTACTTAGAATATCACTACATCAGCTGAGGCAAATTTCAGATCATAAGATTAATCCATATTTTTCATCATCTGTTCAATGTTTGCTAAAATTGTATGCTACAGCTTCACACACACAAACATCGTAACCAAAACAGTCATTTATTTCTTTTAATAATCAAAGTTTACTTGAAATTCTACAAATACGAATTAAAGTTATGTAGTTCCTTCACTATATAAGCTCTTTATGATAATAATATCTATTGAATATTCATTATTAGCGATTTTCATCACTTCAAACCAGCAAACAAAATTATTCAGTCATTTAAGCAATCTGTAAAATGCATCCTACTCTTCATGACGTCATTGAAACGTATTTTCTTAAAAGAAAAAAAAAACACAGATTTGGTCTCTAAAATGTATCCTTTTGATAGATTGTTATATAAACATCTTATAAGGACTATCTCTATATAGTTTGTTGAAATATATCTCTAATTTCCCGTAAAACAATAAATCTTCAGCCCCGCCTCTCATGACTAGACATCGTAGCCAGAAACACAGTCTATTATTCTTTCGAATTTGACATATTTGTTTAACTTACGGCCCTTAATACGAGCCTTTATGTGTTTATTTAAAGAAGTACTACATTTTTTAAGGTTATTTTTGTAAAATTTATTTTTCTAAGTCATAATTCATCTGATATCCGTATAGGTATTCCCTCCTAGGCCTCCTACGTAATTTCATTCATAAACATGATTAGTGACGTCACCTACAACCATCAATCACAACAGAGGACGAATCAACCATTGACACAACAGGTATTTTCCGCTAAATGTACTGATAAGGTGAGACCGTTCCTCTCGTTTATGGTGAACAAATAAATAGAGGTAAAGCTTTTGAGTTTTTTAATGTAATAAGTAACTGGTTTCTCGAACAACAACTCATAAATCGCAGGAACGCCCTCTTGGCGGGATATTCCAGCCCTCTGATTGGCTGTATCTTCTCAGTTGTGATTGGTTGTCACCTTTGTTTACAAATTCCCACATTCAAGTTAAACGCCGTAGCCAAAACCTTGTTGATTATTTCTTCAATAAAGACGTATTTATTCAGCTTAAGCAATCGAACAAGATTTATTATCTATTATATTTGGAAGTATATTATATTAAAAGTGTATTTTTACAGAAAACTATAATTTATCAGTCCTAAATAATCTGCAATACGTATAGATACTTCACTCCTACCGAGTCGAATTCATTCATGAAATACTATTACCTGACGTCACATACTACAACCAATCACAACAGAGAACGTATCAGCCAATGAGACGACAGATATTTCCCGCTAAAAATGCATAAGGCGAGAGGGTTCCTCCGACTTATGAGCTGCTGTTGACGAAAAAATCGGCTTCACGTGAGCCATTTCGGGTAAACGCTCTAGTTAATGACGTTTTTTTCATCCTATTTTGTTTTCATAAGCGTTTTAATGTCAATTTACGGGTATTTGGGCAGGTTCCTCCAACAGCAACTCATAAACTCCCGTTACTCTTGGTGGTACATTCGAGTCCTCTGATTGGCTACATCTTCCTCAGCTGTGATTGGTTATTACCTTGGTTTCACGCACAAACGAACACACGCATAGAACATCGTAGCCAAAATGTTAGTCAATTGTTCCTTCGAACATGACTTATTTATCTAACTTACGGTCTTTAATAAGATTATTTATTTATTTCATTTTGAAATTAATAGTATTTCTAAGATTATTTTCTGTATAATGTATTTTTTAAGCTCTAATTAATCTTAAATACGTATGGGGTTTTTTTCATTCATGAATACGAGTGTGTGACGTCACATACAACCAGCCAATGAGACAACAGATATTTCCCGGTATAAATGCATAAGGCGAGAATATCTTGTAATACCATATACGCAGAAAAGAGCAATTATTAAACTATTTTTGGTTAATCAAAAGACATTTAATTAAAGTATTCTTACATTTATAATGCATACACCCTTCTCCTTTCTGTATTTAAGTAAATAAAACGAGTTATGGATAATGACGTCATCAATCAAAAATCAATACTAGCTATGAATAATGACGTCATCAATCAAGAACCAATTACGAGCTCGATAGTTAATGACGTCATTACCAAAGCAACCAATCACAGGGCACAACCTTCCCACTAGACGAGCTTTACACTGGGGCTTATGAAATGCTATGCTGACTTATGGAACCTATTTTAAACATCTCAGACATATATTAATGTATGAAGAAAAGCAAATACATTAATGAATGTGTTTTTATATAATAATTATGCATACGTATCAACACAATTGTTTCCTGTTGCACTGGAATAACTAATCTCTTACATATGGATTATAAATCAAATTTTGATGTTCTATTGGTCTTTTATTCATAATATAATGCACATTTAATCTAAATTGGTTGATTTTTATATTTTTCTTCCATGTGTACGTAGATTGAACAATAAGCTAAGCTATAAAATCATGCCAGCCTTAAATGAAAAATTGTTATGTATTCTATAATGGATGAAGATAATTTGTGTGACTTGTGCAAAGATGAAGAAGATACTACTGAACATTTATTTTTATGCCCAAAATTAGGACAGCTAATGAATGTAGACATAAGATTAGGAACGCTGAAAAATCCTAGCAGGGATCTGGCTGCATTTAAAGGTAGGGCAATGCACATAAAAGAAGAATTTAAGAAATCCAAACTGATTACCACATTAGGTTGCCAAAAACTGATGATAGCAAGGTGTTATCCTATCTAATTTCAAGGTAGAAGGGAATAAAAGTATAGATTGAGAATCTCTTTACGGTATTAATTTATTTAAGTCACAGGTAATATATGCTTATTAACAATAATAAGAATAAGCTTAGAGGCTTTGCACCTATCAATGATAGTGCCCGCAAACTTATTTTGCGGAGTGAACAATAAGGAACCAGGAAGGAACCAGGAACCTGAACATGAACAGAACATAAACATAAAAAAACGATCTATGAAATAAATATCATTTGGGAAAATGTCGATAAAGATGTTTCAATATTATTATCTTTATTACTAATATTATAATATGTAATAGTAGTTTGAATAATACAATGAATATATGTATAAAATTTCTTAATTATAAAACAGAACGCAACCTAAACCAGTTTCTTGTTCAACAGACGACGCCCATAAATGTAAACAAAGTGAGGGCCGGGTGAGAAGGCCACGCTGTTAAATTCAACTTTAACCTGGTCATTAGGTAATTTTGGTATTTTATGCCCTTTTCAGCATCCTGCGTAATTCCTAAGGACACGTTTGAAACGTGATTGAAATAATTAAATGCATATATTTGGGATTTTGTGTGAAATTTAAGAGCTATAATTCCGTCTATCCTGTTAATGATTGTCCTAAACTGTGGTGTATGTAGGATAGCGGCCACCTGCATGTACGCTTACGGCTAACTTAGAATACGGCATTAGGTAAGTAGGTAAGGACATGGCTTGTAGGTTAGGTTAGGGGGAAAAGTTTAGGTAAGCTGATGTCCATTCTTAATCAACACGAGGAACTGGTCGCTGATATTGATAACCGCGGGCCATCCGGGTAACTGAGCAGTCACGTGACTTCCCGCACTTGGCGCAGTGAAAACAAACCACACTTTAACGTGGTGCTGCATGAACGGTCGTCTGTTAAAGCTAAATTATTCGCCATTATGCCTTCATCATGTGTTATTTTCAACTGCAAGAATCACAATATGATGCAAGGAAAGATGTTGCATTTTTACAAGTTCCCCAGTTGTAGCAGAAGCCCGGATAGGAGGGATAAGTGGCTTGCAGCATGCCAGCAAATGAATCCAAATGGACACAAATGGTCCCCACTAAAGAGTCGGGTTATTTGTAGTGAACACTTTATCTCAGGTATTTATGATATTTAACATATTTTGATAAAATTTAACATTCTGGTGGTTGGTGTTCCAACAGTATGTCTATTGGTGTTCATTATGAATTTATATTAAATTGCCAAAATACAGGTAAACCCAACATAACTGAGAAAGAACACCCAGACTACATTCCATGCATACTGCCTTTCAAGAAAGACAGCTATGCCAAAGCCAAACGACAACTTGAGAGGCATGAGCGAAATGACAAGAGAAGGCGATTGGTTTGAGGCCAGCAGTAATACACCTCACACTTGTGCGCTGTAAACAGTTCAAAATAATTATTGTTTATCATCATTTTTAACTTGCAAGTGTTGCTAGAAGTTAGAACAGTTGTATTTTATATCTTATTACTCACCTGAAGCATTTAACTTTATATTGTAACGTGTTTTAGCAGCTCCATCCAAAGAATTAACGTAATCGTAAGCCATTGCTCTGGTTTGTTTTCACTTCGCTTGATTCCTGCGCTAGCGATTACGTCATCGATGACGTCAGCCCGCGGTTATGAATACAAAGGCTCCAACCATTATTTCCCTTGCAAATAAATAGTTAATAAGATATACCCCAATATATCCTACAGTCATGGGGCCAGTCAGTGGGAACCATGGGTTCAGGGTAGGGGAGATTTACTGGCGAATGGATGATTAATGGTAAAACTAACCTTTTTTTTCTATATACGTTACTCTCTGGGACGCATAATAAATCCTCGAAAAATTGCACAAAATATGGGGATCCTCTTCCCCTGAATTGTATATTTCATTCATTAGGTCATGTTTTGTGAATTGGAGGTTTCGGAGCCTTTGTATATCAGCGGCCAGTTCCTCCAGCGAGCATAAAATATAGACACCAACTAACCTAAACTTCCCTCCCCTAAACCAACCTATAAGCCGTGTCCTTACCTACTTACCTAACGGGTGGGTGGGGGCTGCTAATGCCCCCTTACACTGCTGTATTATTATATAGTCAGCCGTCATCATACACACAGGTGGCCGCTTTTATACGTACACCCCGAGGTTTCTGCTCACATTTGTGCATCTGTACATGGTTTCTTGCGCGAATATGAGCTTATGCTTCCTGCGCATTAGCCATCCTCCTTATTGCTCCATGACAAGTTTATACTGTGTACTGTATTTATTTGTACTTTGGATTGTTCTGGGTAAATATATGATACTTTAATTTCATGTTTGATATATTTCTGCCAATGATTATTGGGGCTAACCTCCTGTTTGAGGTTTTGGACTCCCTTTGAAAAAAAATTTATGGTGAACTCCAGTGGGAAATCGGGGTTTGTTGGGTGAGGAAATGCCAAAAACGAGTGATTTGCAGCAATAATAATGGTCAGAATTGCAAAATAAACACAAGGTAACAAGTTGGAAAAATATATGGTTCATGTAAGTGGCTGAAAATTAAAGTATTATGATTATCTATTATTCACTAAATGTCTTCTTAATGGTTTTTTCTTTGCCGTGGCTCTCTAAACTCGCAAAATTAACATTGCATCCCTGCTCCTATGTCTGGCAACCGGTACATGTTGAGCTGTGCTAGCAAGCCCCATTGGTCTTTATTTCAGGGTTATTTTCTTCTTTTACATCATCAACAATAGCTATACACTGAATGGAGTGTTTTCATTATAATCAATTACTGACAGATGAAATTACACCAAATTAAAAAAGAAAATACATTTTCAAAATAGATTGTGCATCCCTCTTTGAGATGTCTTTGTGATGGTCAAGCTGAACCTGAAGGGGAAGGTGCTAAAATAAATGGCTGTTGTAGAATGGCATCCCGGAACTTGTGCATAAACATTTGGAAGCTTTTATTTGGTTTAAAAAGCCAGGCAATGATTGTCATGCATAAAAAACAGAACAGCGGGAAAAAGCAAACGCAAGCAACATATGCGCAATAACTCGCTATCAATCTACCAAATGTAAACAATGGAGTTGAAGTAAGAATTAGCCCTCACATTTTAATGAACTATTACGTAAGTTATTATGCCCCAGCCCCCATTTACCATACAGAGAAAAATGCTAAACTAGCCAGCACTTGTCCATTCCTTATAGCGATTTTCAGTTTCGTTAGTAATTGAAGTATCATATATTAACCAAAAAATTTCATACAGTATTAAAAATGGAAGCTAACCAAGAACACTACCTAATATAACCTAACCTAGGATCCTTATTGTTACCTACTCAATTACTGAGGGGGTGTGGGGCTGCGGCTCTCCTCAGACAGCTGTATCCTTAGCTTACCGTAAGGCTATGTCTCAACTCTGTGTTTGCTTCCTACCCGGGTTCCCTCCTAGCTAGGTAAAACTAAATCATATTTCATAAATCGTAAAACAAGTTTCATAATATCGTATTTCAGACTAAGATAGACAGCATTTTCCCCAAGAGAAAATAGATTTGACAAGTGATAAAAAAGTTTATGCCTGTCCCAACCAAGTACTTATACCCCAATTCCATTATTATGTGCTCAAAATTCTTTTAATGTGGAGTTCTGCCCCCAGACTCTTGTTTCGTTGTTGTATTTCTCAACCCAGCTTTGGTGTTGATTGAATGGGTAAAATTGTTATTGTATATTCTGGGAGGAAAGAGGACAAATAAATAAATTCACATGCAAACAATTAATATATCTTGACCATTCGTACCATTTTTGAAGTCGCTGAATCCAAATTCTTCGGACTCTAGCAATCATAATTATGAGGACGATCGGAGTTAGGGGGCACATGACTTGATTCAGAGTTTTCACACACTCTGGAAGTCGACCAAATAGGCCTTCACAAAATAAGTATTTGAACAGTTTATGCATGTGGTACAATTGCACAGATGTAAATATTCTATTGTTTTATATACTGTACTGTAGTATTTGTTTAGGCGTAAATAGAAACCCTCGGCTATTTATAAGGGTATTACTTTCGATGTAGCTGAAAGACCAGCCATGATAATTTTTGTGAGGGATAACTACCCCATCCGCTAGTTAGCGGGTGGGGTTGGGGTAGACTGGCTACCCCACTCACTCACACCTCTCGGCTGAGTAACCACTTTACTTTGTGGCTCGGTAGAGGACGGACATGCTGCCTTTCTCTTCCGCACAGATTTGCCTTGATTGCTTTTCTGTTTACTTTATTCTTTTGTGTGTGTTTTTATCTCATACATATATATGCGTGTATATATGGAAGCATACTATTATTTTGTGAAATACAGTACAGTACTTGTAACTTTAATTACAGTTGACAATGTATCCGGCTGTCTCCGCCGTAAGGTAGTTTTCATTGTATTGATAAGACTACTCCCCTATCTTGCCGCCTTCCCCTGTGTGGATGGCCGACAGTTCCTCGACACTCCTGTGTGTTTGTTTCAGTACTTGAGCTAAAGTTCATAACAATTCCGCTCCCTTTCGAGGAATTCTCTTACAAGGAAGGGGACTTATCCTTCGAATAGTTTATGTCATGCAGTGGAGTTATGAATTGTAATTCATCACAGCTTTTATTACCTTTTCTAACAGATAGCACCGACATGCCGATGGCTTCGGCCGCTCTGGTCAATGTCCTGCACTTCCTGTGGCAGTTCGTGAGCTGCTCACCTTGTGAGGTAGCACTCGTTGCTGACCTTCAACTTGAACAAGGCTTGGTGATGGGAAGCATAGAGTGCTGTCAGTGTTAACCTTCCCCCGAGTTGGGCTGCCCTCCCTTCCGAGGGAGAGCTTTCATACTTCAGCCGTTTAACAACCTTCCCTCTTTCAGGAAGAATTACTGACAGCTCGGAGAGATCTGCTTCTGCTATCTCGTCGCCGAAGACTGTGCTTCTTCCCCTTGAGTTGGGGAAAAGCAAATCCAAGGCTTGTACCTCCTTCGGCAGGAACTTCCCTCTCGTTCGCGAGAGAGATCGTTACGCCTATGCTTTTTCCCATAGAGCTTGGAGAAAGGTTGTCTTAGGC